>NW_009258485.1:454894-459772 GCF_000687185.1 Egretta garzetta | reverse complement strand
CCCATCCCTGGAGGTATTTAAAAGAAGGATAGATGAGGTGCTCAGGGACATGGTTTAGTGGTGGGATGGCAGGGTTAGGGGAACAGTTGGGGTTGGTGATCTCAGAGGTCTTTTCCAACCTAAACAATTCTATGATTCTATGATTCTATATAACACCAAGCACTTTTACGGTTTGCTTAATTCCCTGTTCTCTACCACAAAAAAAAAAAAAAAAAAAAAAAAAAAAAAGAGAGAAGAAGAAACCTGGTGGCTTGGAGCATCTTTTGGTTGCACTTTCAGGGAGCCTACTACATCCTCAAGCAAATAAGCTCTGGTGTAACAGGCTGTGGATACAGGGAAGATGAGAAGTTCAAGGGATTATTTTTTCCTCTGGTAAAATCTTCCCACCACTTGGGTTTTCTCAATCTCTGCTTCAGTGCCATCTTGATGAGTGCATTTTTAGATACAGGTTAATTTATGTATCAGATGGACAGACAAATTAAATAACCCTTTCTACAAGTGATTTGCTAAGAAATTGCCCAAAAATGTGTTTCTAATTAAGGCCTGTAACACTAGGCACTCTCGTATGCATTTTAATAATCAAAGCAAGGTGACTGCCCTTCTACAGGTTATTCTGAAAGTAGCTGTTAACCATGACCGTGCCTGTCTGTATCTTATAGAGGCTTTTGGTGAAGACTGAATCCTAGTTCAGATAGAGTTCAGAGCGAGCACTTCTATGTTAATTTTAATATGTTGTTATTAATTTGTTCAATTGAAACTAAAGAATAACACAACAAGCAAGGCAGAGTTTGACTTCTCACATCTTAAATTTTAAAAATGAACCCATTACTAATGTGTCTTAGTAATTTTACCTAATTTAAAATATTTTAAAAACAGATTATTCAAATGATTTGTATATAATAATGTAAGCAGTTTGCTCTCCCAGCATAAAATTAATTCACAGTCAGAGCTAGTTTGATATTTATCCCTTACTGATGTAATTTCAGACAACTCTTGTATTCGTAATGCCCGCTGTCAAGACAGTTTCAAGAATAAGAATATAAGGAACTGTGCAGACAATTAAAAAAGAAATAAAAAAGGCACTTGAATACTATGGGGGTGTGTGCAAGTAGAAGGAAAACCTTACAGGGAAACCTAAAGAAAACTGATTCTCTGCTCGATAAGGAATGAACACATCCAGACTGCTGTGCTAAGGTCATCTATTTTCTCACCAATACTTACAGGGAGGCATGTATATACATATATATGCGTATCTCTGGCAATTACAGAAGTGATTGCAAGTCAGTGACTTACAGTATTTGGCTGAGCACCTCATACTGGGTGGGAACTCTCTACCCGTTGCTTAAGTGCAACAATATACTTCGTTTCATGCAGGAAATGCATATTTTCAAACACAGAACTTATTCTTCTCAACCTTACTCTGTCAAATAATAATAATTTTTTTTTTTTCCTAGAATTCTCCTCCCAATAGACAAAAGGCAAACCCCGACTTTTAGCTAAAGAGCCACAAGTTTCTACAAATGGAAGAAAGGGGGCTTCTTCAGAATGACAGCCTAGTGTAATCTGTGATTTCCCATGAATGCTATTACTGGGGTAAATTAAGTGTCAGGTTCTAGACTAATTTATCACTTATTAATTAGCAATATCAATGATTCTTTTTGCATTACAGATGACACATTTTACAGACAACCAGAGGCATTTTTCATTACTGAAGTTATCTCAAAGGCTCTTCCCCAGCAACAATAAAAAAAAAAAAAAGAAAACATTCAATCATAATTTTAATAATATATCATTTTTCCCTTCACTAAAATTAAATCTTAAAAGACATTTAATTAAACTGAATGATAACTGAATGACTTTAACCGTGCAAAGAACTAAAACTAAGGGACTGGAGCACCTCCCCTACGAGGAAAGGCTGAGAGAGTTGGGCTTGTTCAGCCTGAAGAAGAGAAGACTGAGAGGGGACCTTATCAACACATACAAATATCTTAAGGGCGGAAGTCACGAGGATGGAAGCAGTCTGTCTGCAGTGGTGTCCAGCGACAGGACTAGGGGCAATGGGTGCAAACTGAAACATAAGAGGTTTCTGTTGAATATGAGGAAAAACTTTTTTACTCTAAGGGTGACAGAGCACTGGCCCAGGCTGCCCAGGGGGGCTGTGGAGTCTCCTTCTCTGGAGATATTCAAAGCCCGCCTGGATGAAGTCCTGTGTAGAATGCTCTAGGAGAGCCTGCTTTAGCAGGGGGGTTGGACTAGATGATCTCCCGAGGTCCCTTCCAACCCTTGCCATTCTGTGATGGCCTCTCCTCAGACACTAAGGTATGGCATGCCAATGTTCTACCACAAGGAAGCAAACCTTAACAAAGCCAACGATTCTGAGCAGGGGTTTCTTACTCATAAATAAGACCCCTCTTCAATAACCTTATTTCTTTGCATTTGCCATTGCAAATTTTTACCTGCGTCTTTCTGTAGCACGCTGAACGACAAGCTGTTCAGGTCTGATGACATGCATGGAACAGAAACAGTAAAACTTCAAAACAAGGTCCAGCTTCTGTTTGAGATCTCACTAATTTTAGTAAAAACGGGCTAACTTTTCTGCTCCCTGCTTAAGTCTCCTGGTGTGCCTTACAAGCACTACTACCTTTTTTTGTGCTGCTTCTGCATGATGTTCAACTCCATCCTTAAAGGCTGTTTGCAACCAGCATTAAACACTTAGTTGGGGCAATTTTTTTTTTTTTCTTTGTAAATGGTGTACCCATTTGCTCTTACTTCAGAAGTTTTATCTAACCTACAGCCAACCTTGTAGGAGTTTGTTTTCCCCTTCCAGGAGTTAAAAAGAGAAAGTTTCGTTATATTTCAAATATAATTTGCTAAGTCTCTTATGTGTGTATTCTATGCTTCCGGAGGATTAAAGAAGTAATTTTATTACTGAAAGAATAGGAAAATAGATTTGCAGATGTAGCAATCTTGTAAAACCCAGAGTTCAGAAAAACATTCGCACTACCATCAAGAAGGAAAAATCATTTCCCAAATTGTCCCAAGCCTCTTCCTACAGAGATTAAAAGTACAATGATGCAACTCCTACGTGACTCCTTTCAACTGCTTCTAACAACAGACCAGCTTCAATTCCAATCCTGTGATTATGCTCTCGGGATTATTTCACGCCTGTCTCTTGGTTCCTATATATATATAAGCATTTTTTGCAAGGTGAACACAAGTTATTTTACTCAGAGGTGTGAAAAAAGAACTGGTCCTTGATGCATTAGTCAGGTTTCCATCACTACAAAGTAAAGCATCAATTGGGATTAAAACTCTAGAAATTTTTTGAAACTCTTGCCAACTACATAATTATGCCCCAAATGATTTTGTGCCAGGTGGTTTGGCTAACAGATGGAATGGTATATTTGTTCACTCTTCATAAACCAAGCTCCATTCCAAAAACTGTGAGCCAGAAGTATCTAAATTATTGATTGACAGTTACATATGCCTAATAATTAATTAAAATCTAGCTACAAATTGCAGTGAGTCCTGTGAGCACTTAAGAAAAAAAAAAAGTCATATAGAAAATGTGTGATAGTGTCTTTACAGTAACAATTTTTAAATCATGACAGCTAAAAATAATGGTATGCAATGATACACTACAGACAAAAGAGATTTGGTCTGAAGTGCCTTAGAAATGCTTAAAGCAGGGTACATTGTATAACATTAAAAATTGTTCCCGTAAGATTATTTTTTGCAATCCCAAACTTCACCAAATGCTTACTAAAACCAACTGGGAGTTGTGACCAAACCTCACAAACGCAATCAGGTTCAGAAGACTCTTCCCAGACAATATATACACAATATAATCGCCATTAATCCTCTGGAGGGCGAAATCAAAGTGAGATCAAACCATGAGACAGCCACTGCTTTATACATCCGGAATTAGGAGTTATCTGAGGCTCATGTATTTCTTGCCTGCAAATCCCAGCTGGAAATATGGACACCTTTGTCATCCCGTGTATGGCCAGAGAGTCCATCTCATCTGGCTGTGTCAAAATGATCGTGTATGTGCTCAACCGGTAACGAAGGCAAAGACAGTAAATCCAGCGTGGTCTGAAGGTGTTGGACTTCCAGCATACGTGCAGATTAATTGTGCTGAGGATGCACGGTGGCCATTTCAGACTGATGGATGGCACATGCCATCAGTCATTTTCAAGCTGGGAACAGGCTGGATTTGCTGATCCTGTGCAGAGCAGCTGGGCCACAAAGGTACAAGAAGTCTCCAGCAGAGCTGACCCTTTCCCATTCAACATTTCCCTAAATGTCTGCAAACATCCCCAATTTTCCAGCCTATGCAATGGCCCTCATGAAAATCCCACAAAGGTGAGGATACATTTCCCACCTAACCCCCCCATGGGAAAACAGAAATGAATTTAAAAAACAGAAAATGAGAAAAGCTTTTTGTCACAGTATATTAATATCCCTACTTCTGCTATCACAAAGCTGTGCCAGAAACACTGATTTAATAGGCACTGCAAAGCAATTACCATGCAAATAATATTAGCCAGCAATTTATTATTTTTTTAGTAAAGTCCTTGTTTTGGCTAGCAGACCACAGTAACAGATTCCAATAAAACTGGGTAATTGAAAGAAATTTCAAGTGTCTAAATAGCTGTGACACCAAACATATGAAGCACCAGTTCCCAGACTGGCCTGTTGGTCTGCTTGTGATTTCAAGTAGGGACAACCTGGGGAGCCACCAGAGGAGCAACTTACACAGCAAAAAGAGAGCATTGAAGGAATGGGAGGGAAAGATATTCCGGAAAGCTCTCTTCTACTAGCGACAGTAGCAAGGAGAATAATGTAGAGGGGTTTAAGCCACTTGGGAAATAGCAT
>NW_009258485.1:431364-454823 GCF_000687185.1 Egretta garzetta | reverse complement strand
CCCCCTGCCATAACTCCTTCCTTTGCCCCTAGTCTTCATAAGAAACTTTTTATTTGGAGTAAGGAAGTCTATCACCGTAAGTAACATATACTCATCTATTTATAGCACAGGATTGGAAAGTTGCTTAGATTCACCAAAGTGCTAAGCTCCATGTTCAGCTTTAGAAGTTGCCCAGCAATCTTCTTGCCCTGGCTTGGAGCTATATGACTTTACCTAAATCGCTGGATTTCTCTGCTCTTCATTTCACTACCAGAAAATGAACTAAGTTGCTCACTGCACCCCCGAGTGCTGTGGCACTCACTGTGAACATTTATTCTGTTGTGAATAGTCAAAATATGATGGTTCTTGCTCCTTCAGTCCAACGTGGTTTTGTCTAATAAAATTAGTGAAATAACAGATTTGATTGTGTGTTATCTCTGCAACTAACAATGAGTTAATTAAGATTTAACTTCTAGATACAAGGCAGGAATCAATATTTTTTTCTGATTCCCCTGTTGTAGGACGTTGATTATATAGCATAAAAACCCCAACAATAAGAACATGCACCTTTGCTAGGTTTCCCTGACCGCTTTAAAATTCAGACGATTCTTTTAATTAACAATCTAAATACTCCAAATGTAGAAACATTATTTCTGTGTATCTTATGAGGAGAAAAAGAAAATCAACCCCAGCATGTGTCCTAAACCTTCTAAATATTTTGGGGAGGAACAAAAGAAAACTACTCTCTAGTTAAACTGATGAATATACAAATATTGACATTGTTGTGCTCAAGATCAAGTACAAATTGAATCTGTGATTTCATTTATGGAAATAGGTAAGCTGGGAAATGCAATTACTATCTATAAATCATTTTGCTATAACCTTCTACTTCAATATCTTTAAATAGCAAAATGCAACTGAAGCTATTTTAGTTAAAGCCTGAACAAAATAAATCCTTGTGGCAACATTCATCTGTCAGGGGATTTGATGTTCTCCAAAGTACTTGTTGGTATTAAGCAAGCAATCTCTTACTTCTAACAGACTTTCTTATTGATATGTACGAGTTAAGTAGTTTATTATTTATAGTTAAGTGTGAAATGATATGTCAAAGAAAAACACAAAATTAAGGCAACTGCATATTACAAGATCTAAAATATTTAATTCCCACACAAAAGAGCTACTGACAGTTGTGTACTTGGAGACATAATAACATGGCTAGCAATTAGATGATACCTCCTAGGAAATCTGGGAGAAGAAAATATGCCACGGTCATGTCTGTCATCCCTGGAAAGACCTATGAAGATCATCATATATGCACACACTTTTAAGCAGGCCCAGCAGATGCCAGAAAGATCACTGGAAAGCCAGTAAAAGTGTCAATAGTAAAACAGATAAACCATTTTTTACACAAAACTCTCAGACTATTTGAGACGGTTGGTGAAAACCTCATCCAATTTCTAGCACTCAGTTCACTACAAGACTGAGTCAAGGAGCAAGGTAATGGGAATGGGAAGATCCTGTGTTATGGCATGCTCATTCAGGCACAAGCTCAGTGCTTTCTACTGAATCCATCTTAACAGAAGTGAACAAAAATAAATGTATATAGAAGGATATGCCTACTTTGAAATAAAGACAGGTCTTCTTAATTTCTTCGTATCTCCAATAATCTTATAATCTTATCTTAACCTTATCTTACACAGTTACCTCTGCTGGGATGATAACTGAACTTCAGCATTTTGCAATTGAAAACTGCTTCATTTCCTCAACAGTTCTTCAGACAGAATGGCAGCTGACATGACAAAATCAGGCAGGAACACATTTGGCATTTGCCACCAACCTATATCAAGATACATAGTCTTGACTCTCTAGCTTTGCCAAGGAGTAGGAGTATTCACAGGCAAAGATCCCAGTTTTAGACCCAAGATTTTACATACAATATTGATGGTTAATAAAGCACTAACTGTCTATACCTGAGTTTAATGCACAACGTCAAAGCTTGTGTGCATTTTCAAAAATTGGTGGATCATATTGCTGCACTGATTCTGTCACTGTTATTTCAGACAGGCTTTTTTTTTTTTTTTTTTTTTGGTATAACCCAAACCTAGGGTCATTGATGAGAAGCTGCCATTAGCATTGCTGTTTCCATCTAATGTGAACAGTAGGACGTCCCCCTATCCCAACATGGATTGAAGTGCTGTGTTTTCCGAGGGAATGCAAGTTGGCCTAGATATGCTTGTGCCATTAACGCCTGAAATCTCAATGTCTGTCGGTGAACTGATTACACTCCTCACCACAGGAGCCTTGTAGGAAGCCAAGCTAATTGTGCATAACACGAGCTCAATTGCAGTCTTCCCGTTCCTTGTAGGCTTTCATAGCCAACAGGTTATTTCTAGACCTGTCCTGAGAAGTTGGTAGCTCAGCTCATTTCATTTCAAAGTCTGATTTTATCACAGGAATTTAAAAGATTGACAATTGCACCAGTATCACGGAGAAACCAGAACCTCTTTGGTTATGAAGCTTTTTCCCCTTCGCCTCTCTGGTGGGAGTACGCCTCACTTCTACAGATGGGAGCTTTGCGTTGATGATGCTGATTAAACTGGAGCATGTCTGGATGGATACAGAGAAACGTTTTTTTTTTTCTTAGACACATCACTCCATCAAGGGCTTCATTAAATCTCATACCAATCTTTAATTCTCACCTACCAATACAGTGCTCCTAAATAACCTTTTTGTCTTGTTTCACTGTCAGTGGCTACCTTGGGTAGACAGTGCTTGACAGATAATAAAATATAAACACGGACGATTAGACCATTCTTTTAGAACTCTCTGAAAGAGGTTGGTTGTAGCATAAAAAGATTTTAAAAAGATTTTAAAGATTTTATCAGGGCCATCAAAGAAGCGATTTTTTTTTTTTTTTTTTTTTTTTTCCTGTTTTACTTCTGCCATGGTAACTACAAGGCTTGATTCTCAGATCACAGGTAGTCTGGTTAATCCAGAAGGTTTCCTCTTCTCTAGTAATGTTACAGGCTTCGTTTGCTGGAAGTTTCTGCTAAATTTGTGTATTCAGCTGGCTGGCTTCACATTTTTCAAAGATGAGCGAAATTTCTCCAGAATTATGCTGGCAAGAGAGTATCAGCTCTTCCCAGAGATCTGGAGGATTCTTGGGAGTCTGAAGCCAGGGCTATGGACACAACATTTCCTCACACAGATACAAAACGCATGGACTCCTGTTTTGGAGCTGAGGAGGAACCATCTCCAAGCCACACAAGGACACATGTCCCACCAGAGAGGACAGCAGCTTGCTGAAAGTGACTTTGAACAGCTACTTCTAGAAGCAGCCATAATTTCAGCAGCAAATTCCACTAAAATAACTGAAATCACCTCAAGGAAGGTCCTTAATCTCTGACTGACTGTGTAATACAAGTTTCCCCATCAGGGTTCAGGAATTGTTGCACTCTAAATTCACGCCCTACTTCAGAGTAATTTCTTCAAGTAGGTAAGTAAAGTCGTTTGAAAATATAGATTTGCTTAATGTCAGAAAAGAAAAAAAGAAATCCTTGTAATAAGGTACTGCCATTGGCATATCAAATGGCTGAATTAAAGCTAATTGAATACTTCCAATTTAGGCTAGTCTAAACAGCCAGTCGAATAGCATCAGATGATATTCACAGGATAAGCAACTCTATTCTAAACAGAAGTGGCTCTGAAAAAAGACAGAAGGTTGTCAAATCTTTTATGGGGGAAACTCTGTTCAATCGTCCTCTATGTCTAGGCAGGGTAAGATAAGAAGCAATCAGCTCAATTTGCAACAAAAGAGATTTGAGTTACATATTAGAAAGCGTTTTCTAACTGTAAATACAGTTCAGTACAAAAGATAACTTCTATTTGTGCCAAGAATTTTGGTATTTTAATCCTTTATTGCAACTGAACTGTATTAGGACTCTTCCGAATAACTGTCCGCATCATATTGCTTTTTAGGAACAACAAGAACACTGTGTAGTTTACTTTGCAATATTAAGGCCTTTTTGACTTAGTGTCATCTCACCAATTTTCTTAATTTAAACTTACCTATACACACAAATATGTAAGTGAAATACATACGTGCTTGCATGTGCGTTTGTGTGTTTTTGACAGCGCGCAAACTGACAGGTAACGAAATCATTAAATTGGATTAAGGTAATTGGCAGGGAACAACTAACCTTTACCTTAAAGCTAGCGTGTAGAGCTCCATACGCTTGGATCGGTACGTATATCTGCACCATTTTGAACTGCAAAATTACTGAGTGGCCATCAGCCTTCAGGCAGGGACAGTAGGCGTCTGGGGTGAGAATCTCACAGCAAGGTTTGATCCAAAAGGTGGCATCGCTCGTACAAGCACAAACTCACACTTTTCATTGCAAGTGCAGCTACACGTTGTCGCTAATACAATACAGATTATTTTTCTTTTTTAGATATTCAGGCTAGACTTAACACTACTTATCTTCAGGTTAATGGAAATTCCTGTTGACTTGACAGCACAGGCAGGCCACTGCTTAGTGATGTTGAAAATAAAGTGCAAGTTTGAGACAGAAACAAGAACATATGACGTTAGCTTTAGTCTATCTGCTTATTTTAAGCGTAACATAAAGGCAGAGTAGGGCAGAGGTATAAAACCCTGGTTTTATTTTATTAAGGTCCTAGTTTATAAATTGGACTAGTTTTGATCCCTGCATTTTTCATTTGCTTTTTGTTCCAAGAATTTTTGTTCTTTTGCAGTAGTTTAAAGAAGAAAGACTGCCAGGAGAAAGAACGGGTATCATTAACTCAGATTTTTCATATTCAGAACAAGACTAAAATTTTAACAATTCTGGATGGGTTCAAAAACAGGGATATGGTACAGCTTAATTCAAAGATGTCTTTATACTTCCATTTTCTAAAATATTGTATACGAGTGTAGTAAATATCGTTATTTAGCAGCTAAAATGACAGAAAAAAAAATAATTGAAAGCATTTAAAGAAGCTATTTAGCTTGCTTTCCTGCAACAAGGCAAAATCAATTGTACCATTCCTGACAAATGTTCAGCTGTTATCAAACCCCTCCACTGATAAGGACTTTGCAGCATCCTCAGGCAACATTCCTCTGTGCTGAACTCTCTTACTCCTAACACACTTTCCTTAATTCTAATCTGAACCTTCCCTGCTGCAACGTTATTCCAAAACTATTTCTCCTGTCCAGCAGGAAAATGAAACCTGTTTATTCTATTCCACTTTGCAGCAGCCTTGTGCATAGTTCAGGACCTAGAGGAAAAAATGGGAGCAATTTTCACTTCCCCAGACGAAACAACACCAGTTCACTCAATCTTCTCTCATCAGTCATATTTTTCTAGCTCTTCGATCATTATTTCACTTTCCTTTTCAATCAGACTTCATCTCTCCTGCAGTTTGTACCCCAAATTGACACAGCTCTTCAGCAAAGGTCTTGCAAACGCAGTTAGGTGATCTGCCCTGCTTATACATGGCTGGCCTATGAGCGGGTTAGGATGTGCTGCAACTAACTCACCTCCATCCTTTTCTACAGAATCTCTGCTTCCTTCTTTAGTTATTTCTTTTTAGAAGATGCATATTTTTCATGTAAATATATTTAGGGTTGAGTAGAAGATCAAGGAAACTTATTTAGGATTTTGCTTTCTTATGTATAAATATTGAAACAATGCATATCCATGCTTACAAATAATTTAAAAAATCTTCTTTCTCTCACTATACTCTGTGTTTCATTTCATTAATATCTCAGTTGCATTCATAAAGTTCTGTTCTCTTAATTCCGTGTGTACACCAAACTATATCCTCTTAAGGAACCACTTTTCTTTTAATGAAGCAGCTCATTTGCCTAAATTGACCACACATAAATACATTTGCACAAGCAGGGTTGTTAATTTATCTGCCTATTTCAGCCAGGCACTTAAGCATATCCTTAACCGTACACGTACTTCATAGTGACCTAAAACTTGGAATAAGCCAGTCATTCAATATAATATAATAGAACCTTCCTCTCATAAACTACAGTCTGGAAATACACTGTATCAGAAAGCACTTTTAAAAATAATTTTGAGACAACAATTTTGTTTCAGAAAATAATTTAGTCGTCGGAATGATGATATATTGGACAAGACACCACTAAACAATATTTTTTGAAGGTATATTGAGATTTTTTTTTTTTTTTTTTTTTGCCATATGAAGACAGGGGTTTCATTTTCTTATCCCTTCCAGAGAATGGCAGCTCTCCTGACAGCACTGCAGTGCTGCTTCTGGATATGACCCCAAGTAAGCTGACATTTGAGAGACATTACAGAGCTGAGAGGAACTATATTAATTATTGTGAAAAGTCAAAGCTGTCTTCAGAATATCTCAAACAACATCATGTAATTCAGTATTGTGTAAAACATGTGGGGATTAAATTACACCCCAAATATTATTCTAAGCTCCAGTCTTTCTTGTACATCCATTTTTAATTTAGCACAATAAACCACACCTCAGGAATAACACTTCCATGAGAAGAAGGATATTTGGAGGGGAGACGTGAATCTGTTTAGCTGGTGAGCATGCCAAAGTGCTTTACTGCCCTGATGCAAAACTTATTGAAACAAATGGAAAGACTTCACATATTAATCAGCCCAGGATCAGCCTCAGGGGCCAATACTCATGAAGGTACCTCACACAAGATTCTGATTTTTGCCACAAATTCTCTGTGTTTTTCTTTCTCCCCCCATAGCAGTGTGCAGACAAAAATCTGCCCTCTTCTCTGCCTCCAAGTCTTTGGGCTGTTCACCATTCTTATGCACCTTCCCATTCAAACAACTTGCATTTCACCACATTTTTCTTGGGTGAATGTTTTTTCACCCCGTCTTCTCTGTTTTCACACCTGGCCCCAGGATCTCTTCCTTGACTCTCTCTTATCTCCAACCCTTTCCTCTTCCACATTATTACCAGCAAAACCACCTTCAAATGAGCTCTCAAGAAAGGGTCTCTCACCGTCTATCTCCCTTGGGTACAGACCTGATTTTTAAGACTAATTTCTCATACCTAGCCACATCTCCACTGTTTCATTTTTCTCTCCTACAACTCTGCCTCTTTCTCCTCTTTTTGCTAATCTGATGCATACATTTCCTGCAAATGCATCGCACCCTCAAGGCTCACAGTTACTCAATGCGTATATTAAGCTAGAATGACTTCCAAATATATCAACTTTCTAAGTATAGCTGTGATAGCAGCTTTTCAGGCATTTGATCCAGTTTTTATCTGGGTTGTAATCTCTTCGGGACATACTTTGTGTCTGCCTTTGTATTCTGTACATAACATTTGATAAATTATTTTTAAAAAATGTGGGTTTTTTTTTTTTGTTGTCACTTGTGGTTTTAGCATTAAAGCTATATCGTGGCTAGTATCTGGAAAAGATCAGTCTTTAGAAAGTTTCTATTCCATCCTAATTCAGGCAAAATTTGACTGGATTTGATGAAATGCCTGACTAATCCAGACTGACGTAATACTTAGATCTGTGAACAGTGGAATTTTTCCATTATGTAAATGAATCCAGAGATATAATCTAGAGACACATTTTATAAATATATTTAAAATTTAATGCTAAAAGCTATCTGATTGGATATATTTTTTGTACATGCGTGCATGAGTAACCATAGTCTGGTACTTCCTGAGTTTTACTGCTTTTTCATTACAGTGATTCCTAAAAATGATTACTGTGTGAAAGCAGACAGAAATGCTGATTACCACACATTAGAAATTTTATTTTGTATATTCAGGACTAAATATATTTTTTATGAACATTATTCTTTAACTACCTCGTTTTCAGACTTTGGTGCAAGGACTGCCAAGAGTTTGAATTCAATCAATTTATTTGGGAGGTCACATGAGTAATTTGTATAAACCATTCTTATATTTCACATAGACACTCCAAGACTGTTAAAAGCAGCAGTTCATCTCCTAGCTCCAATGCAATCACCGGCTGAATTAATGAATTCACAGCCTGGCCTTGATACTTTACTATTTGGTTTAGCACAGGCAGGGTAAGCATCATATAGAATCTCTCTCTGCCACCTCTCTCTCTCCATATATAAGCATATATATAAGCTTATATATACTATATACGGAGAGAGGGAGATAGAGATGGATGTATATATTCATGCTGACCAATATTTCTGTTCCAGCCATGCTATGCACTACTAGCGTGATAATCTTGAAGAATCTTTTGAATTACTTGTATTGTGTTTACAACATCTTAATATTATCAAGGAGTTAATATTTACCAGCTTTCTTTGGAGTCTTAGAACTAATTTTACCAGCAAAGCTAGAAGTGTGACCACACTGCTCAAGACACAAATACAGTGACAAAAGCGAGTCTTTGGGAGAAAGAGTCTCTATTACAGGGCAGAGACAATACTTCCTTTAGTTCCTCATTAATTATCTGTTTTTATTTAACTGATGTTATCGTTTTACCTTTTCCAAACATATAACCTTAGTGAAGGCCTGCCAGTGATTACTAGTCAAAATTTAGCAAAGATCCCAAAGAGATTTGCAATTTTATCAGATAATAATCGTGCTGCTAAAAGCAAGCATCCACTCCTTTACTGGGATCTTTATATGGCTTTGCTAAAAGATTTTTCTTTCTGACTTGTCAGCAGCCAAACTAACAAGGCTTCAGTGACAAATGATCTACTTAACTCTCCAGAAAAGAATCCTGACTTGTTTTTTAGGACAGTTTTCATTTTTTTGTCTGAAAGATCAGACAAAGACACATTATGTTTCAAGGAAAGTGATAAAGCAACCGCAACATGTGGAAAAGAATCTCATTCCACCGGAGTGTTTTTGTCTCTTTGTTTGATTGCTTTTGGGGAAGGAAGGAGTTATGCACAGAATGTAATAAAAATCTGATCTACAGTGGCGAGATTATCCTAAATTTCTGATATGCTATTTCCCTAATTCAGTAGGACAAACAAATTATCTATGGTTGTAACTTTAAGAGGTAGAGCCTGGAACAACCACGAATCTCCACAGATTTGAAGTGTCATTAATGAGTTGATGCCATGACAGAGTCAAAGCGAAGAGATGTAAGTGATGCCTTTGGAGGCGATTTAGTGTCTCCCTTTCTCCTTGGCCGTTGTTTCATGACCTTATGCCAGCTGGAGGATATTTTTGTTTGTTTGTTTCTGAATCTCAGCCTTTTAAACAAAGTGAGTTTGCTTCACTTACTAGGTTTACATTCAAAAAAAGGCCCAGAAAAAGATTTGGTAAGAGATGTCTTTCTGTAAGGGAGACTTGACTAAAGCAGTTTTTTCACAGATGCGTAAAAAATGAAGCAGGAGATGGTATCTGCAAAGTCATCTAGTCCTTACACAACTGTCAGAGAAGGCAACAAGATGTTCCGATTGACTTCAGCATAAGGTGTATGAATTCCATTACCAGGAAATTATTTTCACCTATACATAAACTGGTCGAGAGACTTTTACTCATTGTGTTTACCAGTCCTGGAGTAATTCCGTATTTGTCTTGACCTTCTTAATCAAGACGTTGTTGATCTCCAGCCATAATCCTTCTTGGATTCATCTCATTCTCCTCACCAAGTTACACACCGGTGGAAGTAACGGTTACATAATCAGCTTCAACAATTTATCTTTTTTTTTCTCATATCCATGCTTTTCAAACACCTACATACATATCACATCCTCCTTAGTTGCTCTAGATCCAATGTTTTAACTAATTCTTCACGACAGAATGTCAATGTCAAGTATTATTGAGCCTTAAACAGAGTCAGGGATTGCCAAATGTAATATTCAAGCATCTTCCCAACCATTATATAGCAAACTGTTGAGAGCTGATTGTAGGGAGGGTTTGATTCATCTGCACTTACCTACATTTCTGAGAATAGCTTTTTAACCTCTTTTCTCTGTAAGGTTTGTTTCTTTGTTCTGAAGGGTGCAATAGTCTATTGCAGTAAAGGCTTATATGAAAATTATGTTCAATTTTCATCATTGGAGCAGAAGAGGCTATGAAGCCAAGGCACAGCAAAGAAGCTCTTGACAAATAATATGTGGTCTACTTTCCTTCTCCTTCACAAACGTAATGGAAATGATATGATGGTGCAGTTCACAGGAATTTTTCATGGGCTCTTTAAATATGAAGTTTAAAATTGTCTTTACATTTTGAATTAAATGCACTTTAATAACCATTGTTAAGGTGGATGATTCATGAATGCATGCTATTACAGGAGCAGGAAAAAAAAGTTGTGAAAATAAAGTGGCTTTATTTTAAAATCGCTGTAATATATCACCATACTTTTTTATATTTACAACTTAAGAAAATAATATCAAAAAATCAAGCCAGGCCACACAAGTGGAAATCTGGCATAATTATTACTCTTTTGACAACTGTGAAACTACTATTTTCAATTTGTAATTGAGCTGAGCTGATGACAGCTTTCTCTTCATCATCATTGATTTATGAGCTCATCTTGTCAACTTTTTCCCCCTTCCCACATTATTTACACAACTTGAGGAAGTTTTTTTCTCTCAGAACAAATGGCAACATTTCAAGAAACACTATCAAATTGTGTAAACCCATAACTGGCTTTTGAAATTAAACAGATTTTGTCTGGATGCTATAGCTCGAGTACTATAACACTAGGAAATAATCAGAAGGCAAAACTAATGCAGCACCATATGATGAGAGTCCAAATGTCTCAAATGTCTTTCTCTTTTTTTTTTTCCTTTTTTTTTCCTCACTCCAAAGACGGTGCCTCCTACCATGAGCAACTTCACTAGAACTGTTCATTAGGATCAAGTAGATAATGACAGGTATGAAAAGTACATCCGAATCCAAAATCCAGTTTCTCATGATATGCAGGTTTTTGGTTTTTAATTTGTGTTTGTGGTTTTGGTTGTTTTGGGGGGCTTTTAGGTGGGTTTGTTTGTTGTTTCTTTTTTCAGACAGAATCTGATAATTTATGTCTATTCTATCTATATAAAATGATTTTAATGAAAACCAAACGAGTGGTTAAATCATTAATTAATACACCCCTACTGAGCATATTTGTAATAAAATGAACATAATTCATCTATTATGTTATCAATATCAATCCAGAGAAGAGCAGTGTTCAATAAGTACCTATCCTCTCTATTTATAAAATGTCACCTGATAATGAAATATTTCACATTTCACAGTAACAAGGAAGATGTGAAACGGGAGCTCCAGTGGAAGTTGGAGATTTTAAATCAGCATGTTTAACTGATTTACATTAAAGAGTCTTAAAAGAGCTAGGTGGTCAGTGCTCTGGGGTGTAAGGGGAATAGGTACAGAAAGAAGAGTGGCCCTATAAAATGAACTTCAAAAGCTGAACCAAACACAAGGGGAAAGGGGAATTCCGCAACAGTTGTTTTGGGGCTGGAATTTTTAGAACTTTATTTTTTAGGCAGTGAGATCTCACTGAATGACCAAACTTCTTTCCAAGCATTTCAAAATCCTATCATTTAATTTCTCAAAATGAAACATATCACCCAGTTCTTCTTGTTTGTCTTTCTGTTATCTCCTACAATTTACATGATCTTTTTGACCTCACACCTTCAATATGAAGGACAAGACTTGGAAGACAGAATGTAGACATGTAATCACAATACTTTTATTAGTAGATAATATATGCCCTTGTATGAAGTTGGCAAACGATAGCAGGTAGAAGTGCCTTCCTGATTCTTTTGATTAGCTGAATAATCAAGCTGTTGTGTCTTTAAATGACCTTTCCTGTTATGATATAGCTTATCATCAGCTTCCCTACATTGCTTGTCCTCTAAATACTTTTCTTCTACTGAAATTGTCAGCATCTCCCACAGTGCTAACTCTTTGACCTATTAGATGCAAGGTAATTGAATCTTTATCTCTTATTTAAATGTTACTATTTAAAGTCTTGTTTTAATATTAGTCTTATTTCATACTGCGTAGAATATACACAAGCTTTTGTAACCCTCTCAGTATATGAAATTCCTTCAGAAATACCAGGGTCAGCTAATGCTTTCAATTCATTATCAAGCATCGTATTACTTCATTTAGCTTGAAATACATACAGGAATTTGTTAACTGTATTCAGACATCAAGCTCTACAAAAAGAGGGATATTGTGCAAAAATTTCTTGGGTACATGGTCCAGTAACAGTGACATGGGAAAGTCCAGTGTCTTTAAATAGCACTGCTTGCAAGAACAAGGTTATTTAGTGTGAATAACTACCGGAGGGCCAGGTCCATCATTTGTCTGTGATTCTTTTCGCTCTCAGAACTACAGAGACAATTCAGTTTACCTGTCTCAAATTCTGGAAAATATAAAAAAGTATAAATAGTTTTTGCTGCTGTAATTTATGGAGCTAGTTTAGAAAAAAACCCACATAATGTCAGCAAAGGGAACTATTTTTATCACGGTATATTGTTTAACAACCCTTCACGGTCATCAAATTTAGTGCACCTATAAAATGTAAGGCAGCTGCAGAGGATGAACCAGCAGTTTAAAAATACTAAAGAGCCAAAAATTATCCAATTCCCCATCTCCCCGAACCACTGATATTGTTAGTTCTGCACAGAAGTGAGGAGATGTGTATATACAGTATTTACAAGAAAGTTGTCAGAGTTTTAAAAGTGGACAATTTTAGGAAGCAATTTAAGCAATTACTAACATTAGGAGAGGGAGCGACTGTCCAGAGTTACAAAATTAATGTCCTCAAAAATACTTTCTTTTGAATGAAGCAGTGAAGTTCTTAGAAGCCTGAGGTAGGGTTAACACCACTGAAGTCCACCGAGGTATGTTGGTGTCAAGCCATACGCTGACCAGTTCTAGCGGGCCAAATTCACACTTAACGTGAGCTGCTGGATTCCATCAGCTTCGGAGGAGCTGTGCTAATTTCCACCATGGTAATACAGAAAGCTGGTGCCTGACTGAAAACTGGTAATGGCCCAACCCCCCGTAAACCAATACTTTATAAAAATAATATTGAAGGGGTTTTGATCTTGGTTTTCCTTTGATCTGCATCGCGATGGCATGTGCAACAATTAATCATTGTGCTCACTCTCCAATTTACTGGGGAAAAAAAGGCATTGCTCAAAAAAGCCTTGCTTTTTTTTTTCCGCCTGTTTCATTAGCTTTCATCTAGCCTCCAAATATTTGGCTCTGTGTTAACTATTCTTGTCTTTCAGCTTCCATGTCTGCTGTCAAGCCCACATCCATTCTTTCCCCCACTGAAATCTCCGTCGTCAGTTCTGCCCTTCAACCTCCCTATCTGCTCCTCTCCCCATCACTCTTTCGAGATTTCGTCTCTTCTCTTGGAGTCAAAGATACAGCTCAAAGATTCAGGCAGCAAAATACTGCTGTGAAAAGCTAGCGAAAATGCTAAGGAAAAGAAAAATCACAACAAGGAGTTGGAAGCCTCTTCCAAGGAGCAATGAAGGAGAACCCTTCCGCGCCTGGCTGAAAACCTCCCAGCCAGCACTGGGTACGGCATCGGGGCAGTGACCATATTAATGCTTAGCTGAGTAGTAGTTAGCTTAGAAAGCTGCTGTGTGTAGAAGCCAATAAATATTTGCTCTGTACTCTTAAATTGTGTGTATACTGCTCGCAGAGTCTCCCTGTACATGGCAAAAGATGCCCAAGCAGAAGCGGTGCAGAGAGGAAGGGTTATATAGGCAGCTAACGAGGATTTTTCTCATCTTTGCAGGGCTAAGTTTTCCCGATGATTTTACTAACGGTAGAGCTGGTGACCCATGATTTTATGTCAATGCAAGGATAATCCAATCCCAGTCAAAATCCCACCATTCCGGAGAAAAATCACAGCCATTGTCAACATTTTGCAGTAGCTTGATAAGTGCTTACTGTATTTATGCAGACTAACGATTCAATTTCATTTTATGAATGCTATTTTATCTTCCATTTTGTGCTAAAACCTTCAAAAGAGTAACAAACATCCCTGCATCCACCACAGCGCTAGATGTGGAGAACAATAAGCGTCTGTAAGGGGGCTGATTTTTCATTCAAATGGAAACAGCATGGCACAAATAGCTGGCCACTACCCCAAAGAAACAGTCCTGCCAGGTTGCTTTCTAATCCTTCATTTAAAGATGGATCAGTTGGTCTGCTTTCCCGGCTTATTTGGGAGTCATTTTCGACTAACGTGCCCTTATTGCAAGGACCCAGGACCAATTTTTAATAGCCTGTTGTACTTGTAGCTTTTGGTCTTTCCCTGATGAACTGAAATTTCTTAGAGGGTGGTCAAAAGTAGGTGGTCTATGAATTCTCCTCCCGTGGATGATTTTGAACTCAGCCAAGAGAAAGTGGTTTTGGTTGTGGGTTTGGTGTGTTTTTGGTTTTTTTTGGTTTTTTTTTTTTTGAGGATAGATTAAAATCAGGGGAAAAAAAAGATCAGCAGGAGAAATAAAAAAAGAATATTTTGGTTCCTAAATGACCTGCCAGAGCCTGATTTTGCTGATTTTCATATAGAAGTCTAATGCTAGTTAGTTGTAGACTCCACATTCTTTTTTTTTTTTTTTGAAAAGCATATCAAAGTGACAAAACCTATTTAAATCTGACAAAAATATATTATTACTGCCTTTCAGAAGCCTTAGATGTCTCTTTTCACAGTTGGTAAAGAGAAATTTGTTTTCAGCTCTGAGGGTCACTCTAAGATCAAAAAGCCATTCTTGATAATCAAAAGCCTGAAGATTTTTGTGTCTGGATCTTTGTCTTCAAAACACCTACGTAAAAATCAGTGCAAAAGGAACAGTATGGAATTTCACTGGAATTTCTCAGGTAATTCATCCAGACAACTTGTCCAGTATAGATAGAGACAGTATTAATCAGAAATATTATCAAGTGCTGAGTGGCAAATTTACACATACATAAGCTTTGGTCTTATCAACCCTGAATTGCGAAGTCATCCAAATCTTTCAAAACCACTGCATTTCTCCCTGTCTTCCATGCCAGAAGACAAAGAGGGTAGGTTTTCATATATATCAAAATATTTCAGTACATATCAACAAGTGGACATAAAAAATGAAAAAAAAAAAAAAAAAACAAATGCAAGCTGGGTTTCTGTAAATCAGGGAGCCCTTTCCTGCTCCCTACTTTCTAATCCTGAGGTCTTATAATGGGTTAAAGCGGAATATTTTATACAAGCGTATAATAATATGCTTACCAATATTATAGATGTGGATGCTCGACAGCAAATGCTTTACATGAGCCAGCAGAACAGTATCTGCTATTTCCCTGTGCTCATAACTCCTGCAAACCTTCACATGCCTCATAATTGTTCTTGTCAAAAAGATATTTCCACTTCTTTGTATGAAATAAATAATTCCACTAAGAACACGAAAACTACAGACAAAACCAATGAAAACAAAACTAGAAAATAAGCGTAATGCAGCTCAGCGTTTATAGCTGAAATCTGCCTGCATATACGAACCAGCAGGGGACACCGTAAGCAAGTCCTGGGAATATAATGACCATAGCTCTGAAGATAAATTGAAATCATGACTGTGAGGAAAAAGAGGTGACTCCTTCACATTTTTTTTTGCAGTGCTTTGAAATATTCCATAGATTCAAAGCTTTCCTGAGCGAATTTCAGAGTTAGCCCTGCAAAGCCACATGCAGGGGATACCCATCAGAAATTCAAGTAAGTAAATTACTTTAATTCACTCATTAAAATGGGAAAGACGGGTATGGCACAGAACCATTATTCTCAGCTTATTCACTAACCTTGCTATTTACTTTTCTAGACCCATCCATGACACTTGGTCTCCCAAGCTAACAGGTGACAACAGAGTTCGTCTAGGAAGATAAACTGATCTACAGCCACCCGTTTTTCCATGCTAATCTTCTCCCTCAAAAAGACACATAAACAACAGTGCCGAGAACTCCTACATAAATCACACAACTCAATAACTTTTCCACCTGCACATTTTTCTAATGTTATCTTAAAAGATGCTGTGATCTTCCGTAACAGAAAAAGGAAGTTCTTTGTCTCTGTAAATGATTTGCAGACAGAAAGTAAACACTGTAGATAGCTTAAATAAAATATTTGGGATTTTTGGTTTGGTTTTTTCCTAATTTAGAGAATTCTGATTCATCAGCATTTGGCAATTTTGTCAAGACTTTTTTTCACTCTCCTGAATGCACTCTCTGGAAGGAGGAAGACAGACATAAAATCATTCAGACAGACAAAGGGCAGAATAAATAATTCCTCTCTAGGTAGACCAATAAATCTTTAGTCGTGTATACAAACTGAAAGCTGCAATGGGAGACACTAATTCCACATTTTTATGATCCTGGTAATGGTTTTGATTGCCAGGCTCAAATTCCTGTATCAAATCTGGTACAGTAAAGATTGCGTTTCCCACATCCCTCAGTTATTCTGTGTTAAAAGAGTATCATGTCTGTGTTTCAAAATACCTTTTCATAGAATCATAGAATCACAGAATGGTTTGGGTTGGAAGGGACCCCTAGAGGTCATCTAGCCCAACCCCCCTGCAGGAGCAGGACACCCCCTAACTAGATCAGGTTGCTCACAGCCCCGTCCAACCTGGCCTTGAATGTTCCCAGGGATGGGGCCTCCACTACCTCTCTGGGCAACCCCTGCCAGGGTTTCACCACCCTCAGTGTAAAGAATTTCTTCCTTATATCTAGTCTAAACCTAGCCTGGTTTAGTTTAAAACCATTACCCCTTGTCCTGACACAGCTGGCCCTACTAAAAAGATTTTCCCCATCTTTCCTGTGGGCCCTCTTTAAGCCCTGAATGGCCGCAATCAGGTCTGCCCGCAGCCTTCTCTTCTCCAGGCTGAACACCCCCAACTCTCCCAACCTGGCCTCATAGCAGAGGGGCTCCAGCCCTCGGATCATTTTTGTAGCCCTCCTCTGGCTCCATTCCAACAGGTCCATGTCCTTGTGTGAGGGCTCCAGGGCTGGACGCAGGGCTCCAGGTGAGGTCTCCCCAGAGCAGAGCAGAGGGGCAGAATCACCTCCCTTGACAATTTTGCATTCCACAAGAAAGCTTCACAGCCTAAGAAATGGCTTTTTACCCTCATTTGTAGCTATTTGTTCTGGTATGCAGACACACAAACACACACACGTATGTGTATATACACGTAGATAAAACAAAGCCACCGTGCTATGAAAGGCACAGCTGAAAACCACAAAGAGCAACGTATGAAATTATGGTTTGATTTTAAAAGATTATTTTCATTATTAGACATAACACTCTATTAATATTCATTTAAGCCTAAATAACTGCAACGCTTAATTATTAGATTAATCAAGTAGCAATTTCTTCTTGAATCATTTCAATAAACTATTCCAGACCATCAAGGCTGAGATCTCACATGGCTGAGGTTTTGGGACAGCAAATCATGCAGAGAGTTGGGTTTTTCTTCTCCTATATTCTTTCCTCAAGTCTGAAAATATGCATTTTGGGATGGGGGGAAGGGCACAGTGGGAAGAAATTCTGGGAAAAGCAGACTAGAGAACCGTACAAGTACATTACTACACAGCAATGAATGAAACTTCCTTTTTTCTTTTCTTTAATGATGTGGATGCATTTTGCAATCTAGACATTTTAACATTAAAAACAAACATTAAAGAAAAAGCTTTCAGTTGGTACCTGAACTGAGATTATGTGTAACCACAACTGAATCTGCTTTAATTGATTTAAAATACCCTTAGCGGTCCTCCAACCTACACATCTCTTTTCCATTTAACTCTGTTTGGTGCCAGGCACCAAAGGGATTATGGTTTTGCACCTGTTAGAAAGAATTGATTTAGGATGAGAAAAAGCCTAATTCTAAGCATAGCAGTGATAACCAGATGTGGATGCAATCCTTGGAGAAATAGGTATCCTCTGTATGAGTAAACAGTGATTTAAGGAAAATTAAACCTGGATGCTGATTCTGAAGGCTGCTGAGAAAGACACCCAGCCATGGAAGTGATACGGCAGTGATATCAATGTCATTCTTAAAAGGAATTGTAAGACTCTAAGGATTATACCGAAGGTTACAGAGCAAAATCCTCTGTCCGTACTCAGAAGGCTTTCCAAATTGTTTAACTAAGCCCTAATAAAGTCGAGACGCTAGTAGCCATGTTTAGGCTAAGCAGCACAATAAACAATTAGACAAATAGAAAATTCAATATTACGCGTATGGTCTGACAACCACGCTCCCAATAGCTTGCTGGTGCATTCCACAGAGACCATCACTAAATGTGCTGACCGAGGCTGAGCGCTGGTGAACCAGATGCACGGTTACTTGCTCTCATCCCCCCTCCGCCTATGCTCAGGTTTTCTGTTCCATTCTCACTACCCCCAAGTCTTTAGCAGCTCTTTTCTCACCCCTAAATTCCATATAAATATTATCCAGAGGCTGCTTCAAATGTGCAAAAAAAAAGGAATAACTGAAAATCAAGCAAGCTAACCAATCTAAACGCTAATTTTAGCCATTTTAGTTGCAAGGAAGGCATTTTTTGCCCACTCTGATTTACCTAGTGATGTTAAACACTTCATGGCAGAGGCTGTCTCACACCCTGACTCTGGCCATGGCTCGTTGCAAAACGAAACTTCATCTCAAAGTGTCTCCTGGTATTTTCGCTTTATTAGCAAATAAGTAATAATAACAGCTGAAAATTAATTAACCTATTAGCATTGATTGAAAGGAGAAGGGTATAATTGAATTAAAGAGAGAGTTAATACCTCCTAGTCTGTCAGAAGAAACAAAACAAAAATTCATTAGTAAAATTTCTGCAAAGATTCACAGGTTTTTTTAATAAGTTTGACATACCTTTTTGACGCAGAAGCCTCATAATAAAGTTATATTCTACAATGTCTTTAGTAATGATTAGGTATCCAAAGTGAATGCGATTTTTTTTATTATTTATTTAGAGGAAACTATTCATATAGTAAATTATCCAAGATTACTAATCTAAGAAACTGGTTTGACCACTTATTTCAAATAAATTCAGTTCTAAAGGCTAAATTGAGCTTCCTACTGTAAAGTTACAGACTGTTAGGAACTCTGTGAAAAAAATGTATTTTTTGGTACCCTATATAATTTCTATCATCATTAAAAAGTCATGACATTCAGTCCATAAGGTATAAAGAATGTTCTGAAAATTAAAAGGAAAAGAGATTTTGAAACAAATGACATGACCTTTAGTTCTTTACCACTGAACAGAAGTTAAAGCAAAATTACATGCTCTTGATATCCAGATAACATTAACATTACATAAAGAAAAAAAAACAAACCCACAACCGTACTGAAAGCTTTAATAAGAACTCCAGAAAAAATTGATCCCTTAAATTCTTGGAACTCTAAAAGTATGGATGATAACAAAGCATGCTTATCAGAATCATATATATCAAGCCAACATACTTTTAAAAATCTCATTAAAATCTATGACAAAACTGCAGAAAACCCCCAACTTTTTGGTATTCATGACCTCCAGTAACACAATCAATAAAAGGCCATAAATGCAGAGAAAAATTTCCCACCTATTATCAGTAAGAAACAATGGTAAACACCAGGTATGGCGATTTACAACCTTTATGCTGTCCGAGGATAGATTGCAAACTGTCATCCTATCAAGATCATTTCCTACTGAAGTATTGGAGCATCAAGGCTTGAAATCAAATACCAGTCCCGTGGTCAACACACCATTTTTCTTTCCAGCATATCATTTGGTCAGACTGTAGAAATGGGATCTTGAAAATTGGAAAAAGCCTGAGTCATAGATTATTCCACACCTTTTCCAACTGGGTAGGTACTAGCGCAGCTGGAAAACTTAACTATTTAAGCCAGTTTAATGCAACAATGAAAGCACTTGATGTCCCTGAGCCATACGCAGGTGCTTCGCCGAAACTGGACGACTTCACAACTATGTTTTATCAATACATGCAATAGTAACAAAATGCAATAGAAACGTTAATGAGGTACATTAAGTGCAAGAAGTTAAACGATGCTGATAACATCATAAATCTGTGAGAGCGATCTTGCATATAACATTCACACTAAGTTAAAGGAGGGAGGTGGCGTAAGCTGTTTGTATTGAGCGTGATGGGCTTTGAAACCTAAACAATCTCAGCTAATGAATTCACTACAGAAATTGAGGAAGAAAATATTTTTCAGACATCAGTGGTGTAGAATATCTTTTGTTCAGAGTTTATTTTTCCATTTGTTTTAGACCTATTAAAATAAAGGAAAAAAAAAGAAAAAAAAAAGAAAGAAAAACTTGTAATATACCCAAATACATGCCAAATAGAAAATGGATTGGAAATGTACTGGTGATAGTAATCTGGTTTCTTTCTTACTCTGTGCTTCTCATGTATTTTTACAGGAGCTAGATATGCTTGAATTGTCATGTACCTAAATTGTAGGATAAAGCAAGAGTCTCCTCGTTGACATTAATTCTCCTTTCGGTAAAATCCTAGAGGAGCAAAATGACAGGCAGAAACTCCACCTCCCGCTGCTGACTCCTCTGTGCCTTTGCCCAAGCTCACACAGGCCCAAAGGAATATATGAATGCCAAAATGCTTCAAATGCTGATTGTAAAGTTTAAGGTAAGCTGCCTCTGATTTCTAGAAACGTGGAGCACCTCAATGGTCCCAAATTCCCTGACTGAAGTTGTCTGAAATTGGAAACTGAAAAAAAAAGAAAAAAAAAAAAGAAAAGAAATGTACTGAACACATTCACTCCTACTGAAAATACTGGCCAGGAACTCTGTGTTGCTTCAACAGACTGTAGGTATTTTTGCTTTTGATACAGCAAGCATCAGCTTCACTGGACAGAAGCAAAATTTACAGCAATAAACTGAAAATTCCTTCCTTCCAACTTTATCCTAAAATATGTGTTATTGATAATTTAAACACTATACACCTTGCACTAGGTAATTTCTTGATTGTACAGCTAGACTGGTTCATTACCGACACAAATACTGGCACACATGCTGTAAGTATATAATGCAGCATATACTGAAATGCTGTGTGTACCACTGAATTGCAATTATATGCACCCTAGTGCATATATATATATTATTTATTCTTGTCTCTTTCTCATATCCTAGTCACTTGCAACCCATGTTCCTTCCTTTTAGCAATACGCATGCCATTGCACCCTATT
The DNA here is from genome assembly GCF_000687185.1 of Egretta garzetta. NCBI lineage: Eukaryota > Metazoa > Chordata > Aves > Pelecaniformes > Ardeidae > Egretta > Egretta garzetta. The sequence continues at coordinate 433,677 of NW_009258485.1, read as the reverse complement.
TTATCCCTTTGTGCTGTTAATATTCCTTCCACGCATGCATTTCCTGACCTGCGGGGGCACAGGGTTATCGGTACAGAGTTCAGCACAAAGACACGGTATTGACTGCCATCATATTTTAATTTATTTGCTTTCAAGTGCACTCAAGTGGTTCTCAAATAAGAATTAATTCTGGTTTATTTTTTCATGGTTGGATGAGACTTGACTTCACATTGATGATTTTTCTCCACCAGACAGCAGCCACGAAGGTCTCTGAATTGCTTATGTCTAGTTTTATTTGACTTTCTTGCACCAAGATTTTCTATACCTGCCTGGCTCTAACATTGGCCCCTCTTTTACTACCATACTGCTATATTTCTATAGTTCTCTACTTTACTTACATCTGCTCTGCTGTCCTAGGTCTATAGTTACTGCATATGGTATCTGGCTCATCACAGCCTCAGCTGCCATCTTTCACAATATATGTGACTTTTTGAGGGCTGAATCATCAACTCATTGTCCATCTCGGTTTCTTGTCTCCTTTGCTGTATTAGGCTGCCAACACAACCTCATTATCTCTTAGTAGGTTCTGTCTCCTTTTTATTACTTCTATTTTCTATATTTCTGTTACTCTGGTATTGTTCTTTCTCTGTTATTCTGGATCCCATCCTTGAGGATAATCAGAACTTGCTCAGATAAGACCTTAAGCAATCTGATCTAAGACGACAGTGGCTCAGACCAGAGACCTTCATGGGTTCCTTCCAACCTAATTATTCTGTGATTGCACGTCTTACTGTGCAATGGACAACTAAATGGGAAGCAGAAGCTGGGTTGTCCAGACCGTCTCATATTATCCATGAAATCTGTACAGCGCTACCCAATTTTGCTCTATATTTTCTTGACTTGCTTTCTTTTGTATGGAAGTCTTGCTTACTTTTTTTCCTTTGCCGCCAACGCCTTTTGTTACTTTGTGGATATCGAGATGAAGTCATCCTGTACTCAAATTCCATGTATAGCTCTCTGTCCTTGCTATTTGGAGGCATTTCATTTGCTCAGATCTGCTTTTCTCAGCAAATGATTCACAATTCCCATGAACGCTCCTGCTTCTAATTAGAGATTCGTTAACATTTTCAAGGCTATTCCCAGATATCACAGTTCTAACACTGCAGTGTCTACTCTTTCACTTTTTTATTCCGTGCAAGAGAAAATGTAGAGAGCTCATGAAGAGTGACCCCAACCCATTGAGGGCAAGAGTCATCAAAACACGTATAATTCCTTAGTGCCTCTATAATTTCTCATCCTATTTCCTCCCCAAGACAGGGTAGAAAATTCTTTATTCTGAATGTGACATTTTTGTTGCCTCTCCACACTCAGTGTTTTTATGCTGGTGGCATGCCCACTGACCCTGGTAGCAATACCTATGGAATTTTTTCCATGTTTTGGGATTCACCAGACATACAGTGATCACTCGGTTTAGTGTGTTTGAGGTAACAGCATTTAAGAGACTCCGTACCAGTACAGTGAAACCCTTGCTTCATAATGGGGCACTGGCAGAGATTCTGCAACTGAAGGTTGCCTTCAAGGCTGACTTTCCTTTGTCTTCTCCAAACATTTATTTCCTACACCTGATCATTTCTCCAGCTTTAAGATAGACCATTGTAAACACATATTTTACAAGATGTAAAAAATTTGCAGAGGGAACCTTGGGGAGCAGAGATTCACAAATACATTTAGCTTTAGAATATCTGGATTAAGAACAAATCTCTCTTTGGGTAGGACCCTTTTTTTTTTTTTAATTTGGCTGTCTCCATTGATTGAGGTTTTAATGCAGTCCCATAAATAATTTCATTGAGAACCACAACTAGAGGGCAGCTTTGTGCGGCATGATAGTGGAAATGAGCAACTGAGCATAACTGAAATTCTTGAATAATTTTTTTTCTTCTTTACCAGAGAAAGAGTAATCAGAAGCTCTACCCTAAAGGAAATTCTGATGTAAACCAGAGTGGATTACCAGCATGGCCCCAGCTGCTCTTTTATTAAAACATGTATGCGCAGTTGTAGAAATTAGAATCACCCAGAACGCTCCTGAAATCGATGCCATTAGTACGATGTTGTAAAGGACACAATCTCAGAACTGTAAGGTCTGATCAAAACCCTACCTACATCTGAGAAGGGACTTACTGATTTTTATGGGACTTGATCTATTTCTTATTGCAGAGTAGGTTTTTTGCTGGAAGAAGACACGCTAAATTGTTCTGCAGTTTGTAAGTTAAAAGCATGTCTTCAATTAAAAAACCCCATTCAATTACAACTTGATGGTGCTTTATCCCACTTTTG
>NW_009258485.1:424006-431339 GCF_000687185.1 Egretta garzetta | reverse complement strand
CAGTAAATCTGATTAACAGCATCTTTTTTTTTTCCCCAATATTTTCCTAATACCCCAAAATGATCAAGAAGGCAAACTGTGTAATGGAGTTGGCTACTATCTGACTGTCATAGAATCATAGAATGTTTTGGGTTGGAAGGGACCCCTAGAGGTCATCTAGTCCAAGCCCCCTGAAGGAGCAGGGACACCACTAACTAGATCAGGTTGCTCAGAGCCCCGTCCAACCTGGCCTTGAATGCTTCCAGACTGTCAAGTTGTAGCTTTATACTTAGGGTTCATGTTACAAGTAGCAAGTGAAATAATATTTCTTTTCAAAAACATTTAACAGCAGCAATGGAAAAATCACAACTGAACACCTTAGTTTTCCTTCCATCAACAAGAAAATAAAACAAGCAAATCAGAGCAATAAAAGTGGAGCTCAGCCACATGGTAAGGTAATTTTAACAGTAATATTTCTGGAGTAGTCAAGTGAAGTTAAATCTTCCCTACTGAAATTAAACAATGAAAACTATGATTGCAAAACATTCCTGACTAAATGCATTCCTGAGGATACTTCAGCTTTAAGTAAAGACTCTCAAGACAAAAATACAATTTTATCTGTAAAAAAAGTCTCATTTTTTATTTCCAGTTACGATGAAAGATGGAGAAAGTGGAAATGTAAAAAAATATAGATTAAAGAAAAATGTAAATATACTTCGGTCTTAAAAATAAGAGCCAACATCTGTTTTCAGATTGTTTTTCTGTATTACTACTGCATGTCTCCCATGCAGCTTTTCTCTTTTTTGCTTTTTTAAAATTGGCTTTCTCAAGTCTGTTCTTTTCTTCTTCACATATTCTGTATTTCACTCTTCTGCCTCTCATTCCATTCTCTCCTCTCCCTTTTCTTGGCAGATAATGATGGGGTTTTGCCCTTATGGCCCAGCCCATAGAGCACTGCTGCTACCTTGCTCCATCTAGTGGGATTACTGCAGCCTGTGCTCCAAACCTCCTGTTGTACTGGAAAACAGATGAAGACCACAGAAACAAGCCTGGACACTGATAACAGCCAGCTTCCAAAGACTGCAGCTTATTATGTGGCTAGATATGACTCTAAAGTCCACAGTTTATTTTGAAAAATGTGGAGCACATGCCCAAATCGTTACCCAATGCCATAGCAAGCATTACACTTCTCAACACCTATGGATTTTTACAAAACATCACGACTGGGTTTTTATCTCTCTTGCATCTAACAGAAGTAAATGCAGATCAGTTCTCAAAGAGCCAGCCCTGCCTAAAGATTTGTGACTGAAAGAGTATTCCTACAGACTCCGAACACCAATTTGGTCAATAAAGTCTTTAAGTCCTCAGAGCTCCATGGGTATTGTAAGATTAATTTCTGAAAGACTTTTGCAGTGTAAAAAGGTCTTTAATTTATTTCCACTCTAGGCATCATGGCCAGCACCAGCGCAGGAAAGTCGTTATTCTTTTAATTTCATAGAATCATAGAATGTTTTGGGTTGGAAGGGAGCCCTAGAGGTCATCTAGTCCAACCCCCAAATTCAAGGCATTTGTGAGCTGGTGGACAAGGCAGAACTCAACACCTTTCACTTCTATGTGTGTTCACTGTGCACTGAGCCCTGAAGCACTGACTGGAGGAAAGTCTGTCCTTAGCACACACTAAATAAATACGGATCTCACCACCGGGCTCAGACTCACTCACGGTGGTGACAGCTGACTCAGTGTGTCAGGTGAATTTGGAATTTAAGTTGTTTGGGTTTTAGGGCCAGCAGAGTGAGCTTGCCTGCCCCTGTGCCTGGGCAGGAGAGGGTCTGCAAATGGGTTTGCAGAGCCACGTCTCGGAAACTCTGACAGCAGTGCCTCCTACCGGGTAATGTGACATTCATACTGCATAAAACCCTCAAGCATATGACCCTGATGTTACTGAAGTTGGGAAGACTTGTGAGGATTGAATGCAAACCCCTAATTTTAGATTTTGCCTTCTGGACCCAGCTCCTGGGACAACGTGGCCGCCTTCTCCATCTGATGTCAAACACCAGACTCACTCGCGCTTCAGCTGGGTGTGGGGCACAGACACATACACCCACGCAAATGCAAAATGACACAGCGATGAAGACTTTTGTATGCCAGTGCAAGATATGCAGCTGCTTTAAATACCTGGCAACTTCCAAGTCAGACGCACCAAAATGAAGACAACATTCATGGCTGCCCCTTCTGCAGGAGAGACGGGGTAAGGGAACAGTTCTGGAAATTATTCACCGGGAGGACTTTGAAAGTACTATCATCTTTTATCTGTGCTAACTACATGTGGTTGGTACTACCAAACCCTCACATGGAACATAAAAATGGGTATTTGCCAACTACCTTCAGGCATATAACGTAGCTTGCATTCCTCATATGGAAAGGCAGGTGCTATCAGAAGGCCATTCAGAGCAGAAATCAAATTATAGTCTGCCACAGGTGCTCTAAGTCTTCCCAGGTTAGGTGCCAAATGTAACATGTCTATCCCTTTGAGCTTTCCACGAATGCTTTTGTGCAATGCAACTTCTGTGCCTCTGAATGTAAAATCCGCCGCCTTCCCGAGTGTCCAAGTATATTATTATCCCACCGTAGCCTGTCTGCTCTGGATTCCCACCCAGCACTATATTAATTTGGAGCATGAACAAATTATATCTGTGACATGGCCCTGTGTCAGTGACCCAAACCGAGTACAAACCCGGTTCTGTGGTGTACCTAGCAGAGCCACATACGTTCTTCAGGGGTGGACGTCGCATGTAGCCATGAGTGCATTGCATGGCACAAGAGTACATGATGTACAGGTAGTGGCACCATGGGGTCAGCGGCTGTAGTCACCATCGCTGCTTCAGGATATGCTCTGCCTGTACATGCAATGGGGTTTACTCTTGGGTCTGTAACAATTTGTGGTTTGCATTTTGATTAAATGACAGAAGTTCTTATAGAGTAAATTAAGCACACTATAATGAATGCAAATCAATGGATCTATTAAAATCTTCCCCTTCTACCGCATCAGTTACTTTTTTTTTTAATTTTCTGAGGATGCACTTTAAATCAACCCTTCCAAGAAACGTGAGCGTAAGATACAGATGTGCAAACACCACCACCTTCCTACTGCCACATTTCCCATTTGCAAAGTGATCCAATATTCTTGTTAAAATTCATTATCTCAAAGTTGCAGCACACCTATAATCACCCCGTAATCAGAAGATAAAGCACGGCAACTCGGACTGTTCTCTTGAATTGCCTATCGATCTAACCGGTTTTAAGCAGTTTTGGAAGCTCATGCTTGTACTGAACATAGTATCTAGAAGGATGCACGGTGAGACCACAGCAAAGCAGAAACTACCGTAGTCATCATTTTGCTGTGATGAGTGTGTATGTGTTTATTTAATAATTCCAAGAGTTGTTCTGACTTCAGCACCCTGCAGTCCCTGACCCAATATGCCACTCCACTGGATATAAAAGCCACATGCTCAGGCACAGATTGGCTCGCAGATCCTGTTAGTAGCAAGCAGAACTGCTTTGCCAGTCCCATCTGCTGGGAGTTCAAGACTTCATTATCAGAACCAGTAAACGAGAGATTAAAATGGACTCTGGCCAATTTAGCACATCTGCCATGGAGGAACATCAACCACCGGTGCTTTCAGGGGAGATGGGTTATTAAATGAAGTTTCTCCAGACATATAAAAGGTATGAAAGACACAATAATGCGTCAGCTGCCTCTCACTGGGACAAATCTTATTCCTGATCCACCGTTCCCACAAACATTCTTGGATGTATTATAACCCTGTATGCTCACTGGGGTGACTGTGCTCCCATGTTAATCCTGTTAAGAAGTGGAGGTGTAACAAAATCAACACAAAACTTTCTGGCACGTACCTGCTCACTTGATGATCAGACCCAAAACATAAACTTTTGACAAATTCTTCAATGTGGCCCATGGAAAAAAAGAGTACAAGAGATGTGAGATAGACCTATACTAAATAAAAAAAAAAAAAAAAAAAATTGGAATAACATCCCAAAAGAGTATAATTTCCAACATGAACCCAACTCATCTTGCAAACAGAAAACAACACGTATCCACTCAGCTGTAGGCCAAGTAAATGAATGCTGGTGACCATCTGATGCTGCAAATGGTGTCTCTAGTAATTTGTTACTTCCATTGTCTTCAATAAGATTAAGAATTGAACTGTATTTTTATTAGGGAACCAAGTTTGACTACAAGACACTTGTTTCTTTAAACCTGACCTATCTACAGAAAGAAGGAAAATATGTTTCATATTTTTCTTTCCAGCTCTTTTGATGCACCAGTAAAACCACACTTAAGGTTCCCAATAAATGCACGACTCAGAAGAACCCTTAAAAAACATCTCCTCAGACTGAAGAATACCTGAGTTGTTTGGTGACATGAAACCCAATATAATTAATTTGCTATCATTTTGTGTAATGATACAATGCCTTGAGAAAGACCATGCCAACAGCCAAATACAACAGATTCTCTTTTCTTTGTCAGGAAAACAAAGTAGAGTTTAGTATAAGAATTTTCATGTAAAGATAATCCTATTTTTTTTTAGCATTAAAAGTAGCCAAAAATAGCGGATTTGTAATTCTAAATCCTGCAACCTCAAGAAGTATAAAATAAATATGGAGTAGAAAAGCGTAGAGGCTGAAAAAGGTTTTTTGCTCCCTCTTGTTACAGTCCCATTGGGACTATCATTTTTTAACAGGAAGAAGAATTCCGTAACAATATAAAATTCTCATATCTGTAACTAGAACAAGAGGAACGGTACAGTTCAACAGCTCCGGGAACATTTTTTTTCCTTTCAACTCCAATCATGAACAGTTTTGTAGGCTTAGATACATTCCTGTAGTTAAAGCCAAACTCCACTAGGTGTCATCTACCACTGTATTTCTACAGGGAATATGAAAACGCTGGCTCCTAGGATCTCTCGCATTAGTATTTCTATATATTAGTCATTCCTTGCGTTAAGTTCTCAGGATGTATCTATAAATTCCCACTCTATATATTACTTATGCACATATTTTATTATTACAACCACCATCGCTGCTCTTAATTAAGCTTATTTTGTAAGAACATGTACCTTCCTGAAGGTATGGAAAGCTGTCACGTTCTCAGAAAAAAAAAAAAAAAAAAAAAAAAAAAAAAAAAAAAAAAAAAAAAAACACAAAAAAAACAACAATATACCCAAAATAACTCCAAAGGAAAACAAAACCTGTTCCATGCCTTTTTATATGACATTCCTGATGCCTGAACAGTGCTATTTCTGGATGAACACACCATTTCTGAGATACAGCTAGAAATTATTTCAGTCTTGTAAAAATACTACCCTGGATGGTTCTGAGGGCTTATAATTCAATGAGTATTTCTGCATATTCTGACAGCACCATTAATACCGCGTTGCTGAGAGGCTGATATTCATCAGCTAAGTAGCTGGAGCAGGCTAACTCGTGCAAAACCCACATCGGTCCAGACACACTAAACTATTTCCCTTTAGTGTTCTGCTTTTCTACATGTTAAGGCAATCTTTACAACCGCCGGTATAATTTGAATCTACATCTGGTCACAATTAATGCAACTAAAATGTTCAGCTGAGATCTGAAACCAGCAAATAGCAAGATAAACATGGTTTTCAGATGCATGATGGAGTTCATGCATAAGCCAGTGTAGCAAGGTAGCATTACTGCTGTGTGAGGCATTGACATTGAAACATGACAAAAAAAATCCATCGTTCCTCTTCAAGACCTATAAACCCCAGATATAAGTACTGAAAGAAAATTGCTGTCAGAGCACTGAGAAGCACAGGGCAGTCTAGGCAAGGAATGGGGCCCCAAGGAACTTGCTGGGTTTAGAAGAGCAAATAAAACCAGAAGGACATCATATTATGAACAGCCAATACCTCTAGAAGAAAGGAGCCACAAAGACTGATTCAAGCTAGAGGGCAATTCTAGCCCAAGAACAACTAGATAAGATAATAAATTAATTTAGGTTAATTCAGAAGAGATAATTAACCATTAAAATGCTAAGGTTTCTGAAATGACTTCTCAGCTGGGAGTAAGTAGCTGGCCAGCTACTTTTAAGGTGGACATTTCTCTGTTTATCAAAGTTATAGGATGCAATTCCTGTTGGAAGGGGTTAGGGGGAAAAAAAAAAAAAAGAACGTTTTTCTGAAGCAACTGAGCTAATATTATTTTTTTATTCATATGGTTGACATAAGCCATGAAAATGAATGCCTATCACAAATTTCATTTGATTTTATTTTTTAGTTTATTACTCTTAGACATTTTACTATCTCAAAACATTTCATATATTCTCCACCTCAGCGAAACAACACACTATAATGTTGTAATCATTTATCTGTGGTAAGGAACCAGATGGTAGTAGTCAAGAATAATTTTCATTCCTTCTTATTGCATTATTTGGTAATAACTGATGTGTGAGCAGCTACCAGTGGGGTTCTAATACATTTTAATGAATTTCTTTATATTTGTATATACAACAGTCTTTTATAACTTATATTTAAGTATACTATGTTACTAACTAGATGCCATAGCAATATCATAACATGTTTATAATCCTAGGCCCGTAGGCTACGTTTTTTAAAATGCTGATTTTAAATATTGCAAAATCAATAGTTCTCTTCTTTTGCACAGGCTTCATGCTACACACTGGACACTGGATTTGCAGGATCTATAAGTCAATATACCTCTTTTGTGATTAATTTACTCCTCTAATTTACATATTGCCTTAATGCTTGGCACACACTGTATGATTAAACTAGGAGGTATCTTGATTTGTACTTTACACAGGTAGTAGGCACTTAAAAAGAAAAAAAGAAAAAAAAGAAGGAAATAAAAATTTTTAAAACAAAAGTATTAAGGGCAAAATGCAAGAAATCTTCAGGCTGAAATGTGAGTACTGGCAAAGAATGAAGAAGCCCAGATAACAAAGATGGAAAATATTCTACAAAATTAAGCAGAATTTTCCCTGACCAGTCGTGTCAATGGGAAACAGCGTAACTCCAAATACTGTTGCATCAGGAGCTTCAACGCATACGCTCCCCACCAGATGACATTCGTGCAGGCAGGAGAAGGCAAGACCCATCTCCGCTGCCGTTACATGACCATATCGAGCGCACCCTCAGCAAGTTTGCGGATGACACCAAGCTGAGTGGTGCGGTTGACACACCAGAAGGACAGGATGTCATCCAGAGAGACCTGGACAGGCTGGAGGGGCGGGCCTGTGTGAACCTCACGAGGTTCAACAAGGCCAAGTGCAAGGTCCTGCACCTGGCTCGGG
>NW_009258485.1:420268-423621 GCF_000687185.1 Egretta garzetta | reverse complement strand
AATTCTTTACAATGAGGGTGGTGAAACACTGGAACGGGTTGCCCAGAGAGGTGGTGGAGGCCCCATCCCTGGAAGCGTTCCAGGCCAGGTTGGACGGGGCTGTGAGCAACCTGATCTGGTTAGTGGTGTCCCTGCTCCTGCAGGGGGGTTGGACTAGATGACCTCTAGGGGTCCCTTCCAACCCAAAACATTCTATGATTCTATGATTCTATGATTCTATATCTGCTGTCACAGTCTTGGATCAGAACAATTTATTACAACCACATAATCTGCAGCTATATTTTTTCTCTGATGTTTCATAAAAGAGCCAAACAGGAAACTTTTCCAAAGTTTCCAACTTCAAGGTGACTTTTGGGAATCATATTTAGGAAACTAACTCAAAGGGGTAAAAAAAAAAAAGAAAAAAAAAGCTATTTCTGTACCAATTTCATTTCTTGTTTTTTCTAAGTTCATCCATGTAATCAGACAATGTTTAACTTAATGGGAAATGTTTCCTTTATTACTAACAAAGATGGTGCTGCCTGGGTTGATTCCTATATGGATCTCTATTGTATCTCTATTCCTGTAGTTTCTTTTTACCTTTTTCTAGCAACAACTTCCTTCATTTCTGTCTTTGTATTAAGAATGCCCATAAGATATTAGTGTGTTGAACAAATAATGCAGTGTCACACCATATATTTGTACTTCAAATTCGATATGCTAAATTTGCAAATGAGTTTTCAAATGGCTTCTGTCAGTAGTCACTTAGTGAAAAGCTTTATATAGCCCATGGATACCTAAATATCTGAATCAGCTTAAACTCCCACTATTATGGAAAGCTTTTCCCCCTCACCTCCCATGTACATTTATTTGTATTATTTCCATATAAGTAGTACTTTACAAAAGATGCAGCAGTTGGGCTGTTGAAAGCACTTGCCTTTCAACAAAATAACAGTTTCCCATGATTTCAGGAGGAAAAACAAGGTCAGTTTTTGTTTTATTTTTCGCCACAATAGCCCTGCAAAAATCCCTCAGGACAGGGGACCCAGATCCTAATTAACAGCCAATCTTGTACCATTCCCCCCTTTCCCACTCTTGCCCCTTCCCAGGCAGAACCCACAAAATACAAGTGCTTCCCTCTGGTCTTCGTAAGACGTTTGGAAATCTGAGGTCTGAAGAGCACAGAGAGCCTCCAAAGAGACTGCAAGAGCATGCAGGAATCTGTAATGAATTCAAGCAAACTGGTGAAAATTCAAATTATGAGATAAATCTAATGCCCCCCGATGGAAGCAGAAGGAAAGATTTATTCTGTTTGCAGCTTTGCCTTTCAGGCTCTGGCCCTCAAGTACAGAAGGATTCACATAATTTCTATGATTGAGACCATGTATTTTGGTACGAATTTGTATGTCCAGAAAAAAGCATGTCTAGCACTACGGATTGGTTGTAAACTGGAAGAGAAGGTGTAACTTGAAAAATAGTTTTAATGAAGAAATGTTTCCACAAACCCTCATGTGAACCAAATCCTATGATATTTTAACAAGCAACACCGAGGCCACAAGCTGGGTGACGGGTCTTTTTAACATGGAGCATAAAAGATGGAGCTTTACCAGAATAGAATAGTGTATCAGGGTGAGACATTAATCTTCCATGGTGAAGACCTGCTTGTGGTTGATTTTCAGGGCACATTGCACACTGTCTACCAAAATAATTATCAAGGTGTAAGAATTATTTACACTCTCTCCCTCTTTGAACCCAAATTCTTCATTGATAAGGGTGAGACTGGAGCAGACACCTAAAGCAACAGGCTAACAAAAAGAGAAAGAAGAGTAATAGTTATTTTTGTAATTTAAAAATTTGCATGTCTTTAAAAGGTTAAACCCCAGGTGTGTAATTAAAGGGGGAACCTAACCAAGCTTCTGATTTCTCATTAACACTTTCCATCTGCAATGGCAGGGACAAAATTGCAAAATTTCTGCCTTGCCCTAAGCAGACCATTCTGTCAGCATTGTAAATATTCCCCTCAGAGCCCCGCCAGCCACGAGCATATAAATAGTTCAGATGGTCCTTACTTTCGGGGTTTAGTCTGTATAAGGCTAGCTAGCTAGAATCATAAAATTGTCTAGGTTGGAAAAGACCCTTAAAATCATCAAGTCCAACCGTCCCCTAACCCTGCCATCCCACCACTAAACCCTGGCCCTAAGCACCTCATCTACCCTTCTTTTAAATACCTCCAGGGATGAGGACTCGACCACCTCCCTGGGCAGCCCCTTCCAGCGCTTGACAACCCTTTCTGTGAAGAAATTTTTCCTAATGTCCAACCTATACCTGCCCTGGCGCAACTTCAGACCATTCCCCCTCGTCCTATCACCCGTTACCAGGGCAGAGAGGAACCTGATGAAGTTCAACAAGGGCAAGTGTCGAGTGCTGCCCCTGGGGAGGTCAAACCCCATGCACCAGTACAGGCTGGGGGCTGACCTGCTGGAAAGCAGCTCTGCCGAGAGGGACCTGGGAGTCCTGGTGGACGACAAGCTGATCATGAGCCAGCAATGTGCCCTTGTTGGCAACTAGGATGATAAAGGGACTGGAGCACCCCCCCTACGAGGAAAGGCTGAGGGAGCTGGGCTTGTTCAGCCTGAAGAAGAGAAGACTGAGAGGGGATCTTATCAACACATACAAATATCTTAAGGGCGGAAGTCACAAGGATGGAAGCAGTCTGTCTGCAGTGGTGTCCAGTGACAGGACTAGGGGCAATGGGTGCAAACTGAAACATAAGAGGTTTCAGTTGAATATGAGGAAAAACTTCTTTACTCTAAGGGTGACAGAGCACTGGAACAGGCTGCCCAGGGAGGTTGTGGAGTCTCCTTCTCTGGAGATATTCAAAGCCCGCCTGGACGAAGTCCTGTGTAGAATGCTCTAGGAGAGCCTGCTTTAGCAGGGGGGTTGGACTAGATGATCTTCCGAGGTCCCTTCCAACCCTTGCCATTCTGTGATTCTGTGTGTGACCCCCACCTCTCTACAGCCTTCCTGCCAGGCAGTTGTAGAGGGCGATAACAGTAGGCTTGGTCCAGGAATGGTTACAAGTTACACAAAGAGGTTCCAGACCTCCTCACTCCCGCTCACGTGAAAGTGCCCGTTTTATCTTTGTACATAAATAGACAGCAATGTTTGCAAAGTTTCTAAATGATTTCATTTTCTTGGGAGAGAGAGGCTGTAATTGGCTGGGCTGTGCGAGCTCATTCTTCCTTCTGCTAGTTAAGTCACGGACATTCATCTTTCTACAAAGAGCCCAAATTGTTCCCGTTGGCGCCATAGGCTTTGTTGTCTCATTTTAACTGGCCTATCGGACCATAAAGAGCGGAACAAGGCCTTCACAT
>NW_009258485.1:419535-420243 GCF_000687185.1 Egretta garzetta | reverse complement strand
CCCTACAAAAAGGACAAACATCTCCCAGAGAAGAACTGAAAGCCTTATGTGGGACCTCTCAGATTTGAAGTTCGAGGCGACACTGATTAAATATAATTCTTCATTAAAAGATACAAAGTAGCCAGGACTGGCTTTTTGAGTATACAGACATTGCTTATTAAAGTTCAAACAAATCAAGAGTTTTTCTTGCATTATCCCCCCTCGGCGCAGGCTGCTGGCGCACCGCGAAGGAGAGCAGCAGAATTATATTCACGTGACTCTGAAGTTTCATCTATGTCTCGCCAATAAAATATGGTATTTCCAATATACCCGCTGCCAGAAAACATGTATCAGCCGAACGCTTCGACACTTCAATTAACGAATGAGCTGCAGGCAGCGTTGCCTCGCCGTGGTCTGCGAGCAGACATAAAGCAGTGTATGAAACCACTGCCACATTAAACAGCTTCACAGAGCACCGAACACCCGAAGACCCCCTGTTCTCTTTCTACCTTCACAAAAGACTTTGTTCCTTTAGCGATACTGCACGATACAAACTGTTCTTAGCAAAATACTCTGCGAAACGCAGCGCGGATGTGAACTGGTGGACGATACAGAGGGACATTAATAAGGCTGTGATCCAGTCCCTTGAGTGATCCATTGCTATCTATGTATTTAACGTGGCATGAATAGCCAGGAATAAGGTCATCGCTACTTGCCTGGCCTTATTAA
>NW_009258485.1:375548-419440 GCF_000687185.1 Egretta garzetta | reverse complement strand
GCCAGAGCCTGCCGGCTGTAGGTACGCAGCAAAGGGGTGGCCAAGCGGTGCCACCGAAGGGGACACAAGAGCAAAGAACAGACTTCAAGATATTTGGTGGCAGCACTGAAAAGCCCTAAAAGTAAGATGAATTGCCTACTGCTAGGCACTTTTTTAAACATTCTGGCTTAGACTAGCTTTACCAATTTTAGCATTTACACTGAGGAACAAAACAGCAGCTAGAAAATCCTGTAATGTATTCAAGTACCTGATTAAATTATACCATGTAATGATTCTGTCGGACTTTCTGGGGCTGATATGTGTTAATCAGGCAGTTTATGGAGCTCTTTTGGAGAAACATATCATAGCTCAACAACTATTTAGTAATACTCATTCCATAGGTGATGGGATCTGTTTCTAACGCCTTTCAGAAGCGCATCAGGAGCCTGCTTCCTATCTTAGTAATTTTTCTAATTTAAAACAAGCAACAGCATCATTTTGGGCAATGTTTGGAAGAGGAAAGCTTTCTCTTGAATGCTAATTATGCAAGTAATAAAAACAATCTAGGATTTAATTTGCCCTCCGCACAAAACCCTTGCAGTCACAGAAATTGCATACACTCAGTTAGCAGCAGAATTTCACTCCCAGTTAATAAATAAAAGCACTTGTATAACATAATCAATGAAAGAAACAAGTTGTAGCACTTTTGTATCTCTTTTCATCCAGGGCTGCATTTTAACAGCTCTCCAAATAAGGCTGCCAGACTGTTCCTCACTAAGGTTTTTTTTTGTTTCAATAATCATCTGAAGGCCCACAGACACAGTGAAATCCTCTGTATCAAGGCGATTTCTGTTCTGTCTGGTCTTGTCGACTTTTCTACTCCTTCACTGCCCTGCAAACTTCCCAGGAATCGATGGGTAGGCTGGGTCACCAGGTCAGCTATCTCCCTTCAGCATCCAGATCCTACGCTCCGAAACACTGGAGAGCAAGGGAACATGAGGGGGTCATCTAACGCAGGGGCTGCTTCTGCAGAAAGACAGGAGAGATCTCAAAAACGACGGGTTTATGTGGTTCACACCTTGTTGTTTTGTTTTTTTTTTTAATAGGCATCTTTAGTGGATTCATTATCCCTTATCAGAGCAATATAAGATAATAACCAAAAAGAAGAGTCCTTTCCATTGACCAGGCTGGGAGTTAGCTATTACCATAGAAAGATGCCTAAATTTATATGGTTGAGGCCAGTTGGAGTAAATGCCACGCATTACAGAAAATTTAAGAACAAGATACACTGGAGGAAAAAAAAAAGGCATCTTTAGTGGATTCATTATCCCTTATCAGAGCAATATAAGATAATAACCAAAAAGAAGAGTCCTTTCCATTGACCAGGCTGGGAGTTAGCTATTACCATAGAAAGATGCCTAAATTTATATGGTTGAGGCCAGTTGGAGTAAATGCCACGCATTACAGAAAATTTAAGAATAAGATATGCTGGAGGAAAAAAAAACCAACATAAGCATATTAATTTTAAAATACTTTTTCAGATTCATTGATTAAAAATACCTTGATATATAATATCTATTATTACCCTAGCAGAAATCAGTAACTAAGAAAAATTTCCTAGTCTTATCCCTAGACATAACAGCTGCTCTGGACACGTTTTCAGCATGTCTCTGACGTAGGACAACCGCACTTACAGACTGCCAGCTGCCAAAAGTTGCAGCCCTGCTCCTATTAACATCAATGCAACATGCTCCGGAAAAAAAAAAAAAAAAACACAACAAAACAATTCTACACCAAAATGTAATCCCCCAAGAAGAGAGAAAACAGTAACTCTGTAACAATTTTCCTGGATTTGTTTTAATGACACTTGGTAATTAATCTCTGGAGGGAGGCAGGTTAACATTAACAGGGTTCACGCATCCACATATGGACAAAAAAAAAAAAAAAAAAAAAGGGTTCCACTTATAGTTGGAAGTAGAATTGAGGCACTGATAGCCCAAGTGCTTTCCCTAAGACACTTTATAATATTCAGTTGGAATATTTTGGATATTTATTTTGATGAATTGCCTCAGAAGCAAGCCTGCATATGGATAGACTCATCCCAGATACCTTGCAGACCTCAGATGAAATGCAAACAGTGTGCCCTTCTAATCCAGATTCATCTTCAGTTTTACCCCTCTCTATAGGAGGAAAAGATTCTGACTCTACCTGTGACGGTTCATAGACATCTATTTAGGGGATTCAATACTTGGCTATTGGAGCTAAACAAATACAGAATACCAACAAACTCTTAAGCAGGAATAATAAGCCCAGAGGAAAACTGATCACGGCTCAGTGAAATCTTAAGATCAAAGGGGTATGGAAAGGGGGTCATACCAACTCATTTGAGCTAGTTTATGTACAAGGCCGGTCTAAACCAGAGTACAGGCAATGGGGATAGACAAGACCCCCAGTAGGCAGCTCAGTTTATTATGTTTTAAGTAACTGAACTCATGGGACGAATCTTTCTTAAAAGGTGCCACTCTTCTTTCCACTTATTTAAGAAAGCTGAGACCGACCATATGACTATTTTTTTGAGAGATGAAGTTAGGTGAGATACATTATTCATCACTTTTCAAAGAAGCATGGGCTTAATCATCAGACCTAATGCAGGTGGAAATTTATGTCATATGTTATGCCAAAGGTCAGATTATACATAATCAGAATGACCCTTTTGACTTTAAAATCTATAATGGTTATAGATTAGGAACAGCTCCCTTGAAGGCAACGCAGTTACATGGATGGGGAATTGATGTGAGATGAAAGTCATTCATGACAACTCTGTTATATTTCTTTTTAATAATGGACGTCCATAAAGAACAGCTCAGTTCATTTTTAAATGACTGAACTTTTTGAAGCGATCTGCTAATGGCTCCAATGACATTGACAAAAGCTGAACAACATTTATCAGGTACATAAAGCTGAGAACATGGTCTGTACCTTGCATCAGAGAAATTTATCCTAAGCTGTCCAATACTTGCTGACATTTTTTTAAAAAAATAGCTTTTTTACCCAATAAATATTAATACTGTCTCAAGAGACAGATAATATAAAATTCTTCCATTTCTCAACAAACCAATATATTTTATCTGTATAAAATATTGGGTTTTGACTTGTGTCTGGAAATAATGCAAACAAGCACTTTAATAAACATTATATCTCGGGGGGGGGAGGGGGGAGCTGAGTAACCTCAGATTTATATCCCTTTTTAAATAAAGATTGCCTGACAAGGTTGTCATATTTTACCCCATTCAGTTTGGATGTTTTCACTGGAATTTGTGAGATGCAGGCACCTAAATAAGCAGTCAGGAATGAGATATAACTGTTTACAGGCCTGGAATTTACTGGTAAAATAGATACATCACAATAGAACCAGACAAGATATTTTTCTTAACATGTGTACTATAAACCCTTCATATTTTGGCATCTTCATGGTTCGTATTTAAATACGATTATTTCCCTAGTCAGAACAATAAAACAGACTCTCTCTCTCTCTTTTTTAAATGGCAGTTCTCCATTGACAAAACAGAATGATGTACATTAGTCACATAGTGACTTTTTTATTAATATAATTACATAACAGAAACAAAATAATAAACTACAAGACAAATGATTATTTGGCATGGCTATGAAGGGTAGAGATGTTCAGTGGATAGTAGAAGCCAGATCTTATAGATACAATTTTCTCTGAAGTATTGTTAATATAATTTCATTTCTCAGCAATTTCTTTATCTGAAGACTATTAAGAAATTACTATAAAACCAGTTTGGACTCTCTGAAGAACTTTAAAACTTAGAATTGAACTGAACCACTGAGCAGCTTGCAACAGTTGCCTCGGGGATTATAAAACAGTTTAAAAAAACCTCTACAATTAAGTTAAAGCCTAAATTCTGAATGCAAAAGTTACAAGTAAACCTGGCAGCAGGAAAAGTATGTGGCAGCTTACAACTACCACCATCATCCTGGCTTCCTTTAACCATACGGATTACATGGAACAAGGCGGTTCCAAAAAGTAGACCAGACAACTCATTCCCAGAAATCCCTGTTAATTTGTTTTAACAGAGAAAAACTGCCTACTGACCCCAAATCCAGTGACTTTAACATCCTTAAGCTGAAGAACTTAAAGCCAGTAGGAGCATCCTGTCTGTAATACATCTCTAGGTGAGATTCTCCAATTGCTTACAGCAAACCAAAAAAAGTCCTAGATATATCAAAAGATTAGATTTTCAAGACAAATGTTATCTGGAAATAAAAAGTCTTCTTATTCTTATCAGCATAATCATTGCTAGGAAAATGAGTAAATAAAGTACTTCTTTATAGTTGTCTTCAAATTTTGATTAAATTTACCCAGATTTAGGTCTTGTTTCTCTTCCACTATACTTCTCTTCTTACCCAATTGTACAAATAAGTTTTTTATTTTGTTTGTCTCTCCATATTTAGAGTATCAAGTTAGAGATTTTAAGATCCATCTACTGCATACAAACACGTCACCTGGCAAGGGTAGATGAGGAAGGCATAATTAAGCTTTTTAAGGCAGCTGAACAGCACCACCACATCAGTAGGATTCTGTGATTGATTCCTTAACAAAAGCTCTACAAGAAGCTATTTGGTGCAAGGGAAAATTCTCTCATAGATTTGCATCCTGTTAAAGATCAAAGATGGTCAATTTTCCCAATGAGGGGAAGTTATTAGCAGAATCCCACAGGGATCTGCTTTGGGTCTTGGCTCATCTTTATGTCCATAATTGATTTAGAGCTGGTGAGGTAGTGAAATCTGCTTATGATACCAAAATATTCAGCTTAGTCAAAAATAATCAATGGTGTGAAAGGTTGCAAGGAGCTCAGAAACAAATAAACCAGCTGAAATTCAGTATTAAAGTGCTTGCAGCACCCCAACAGTATATTTACAACAATATTTCCTACTTTAGTAATTCACTCAGGAAGGAAATCTTGTGCCAGTTTGGGTTGTTCTCTAAAAGCACAGCTATGATGTTCTTGGATGACCAAGAACACAAACAGAAGGAACTATTTTGAAAGGGTTAGAGAACAACACAGAGGCCATGACCATGAAACCATACAGATCTGGGGTGTGCCTGTGCCACAGGTGGACCGAAGAACAGAAAATACAGACAAGAGTAATAAAGATGTAAAAATTCTTACATTTAAAATGAGCTTTGTAGAGAAAGGAGAAGGAAAAAAAAAAAAAAAAGGCAGACTTATGCATTTATAAACCTAATGGAAAAGGTGAATAGAAGGTAATTACTCATCGTTCTCATTAAACAAGGCCTTGGGGACAACTGCACTGAATGATTAGACAGAAGAAAACAAATAATTTCTCACATACAGACATTTGTCATAGATATCTTGGAGCCATGTATAAAAGGACTCAAAAAGCAGTAAAAAAAAATTCAAGAATTATTACACAAAATGTCCCAGATGCAACTCTTATCTCAAAAATTCCTTGAATCCAAACCAGAAGACTCATTCAGCACTTGTCCTGCTTTATTGCTTACTTAAGCAGTTATTAACAGCTACTCTCAGAAACAGGTCAAGCCTAGAGATCTTTGCTCTGCCTCCCTCTGCAGATATAACTATGTTCTTGCTCTGTTGTAAACACCCTAACTTCTCTCTGCTCTGACATTCCTTACTCTGAGTCCTCAACATGTCCCAACAGCTCAAACTGCTCTCCACAAAGAATCCATCACACTCCATGCTGTCCCCAAATCCCCTGTCATTCATAAGATCTCTTCCCATCCATTCTTCTCAGCCTGCGATGGAGCCCACCCACCCCAAACCTTTCCATACAACCCTGAGCTCTTCCCACGCTCCTGCTTCACATCCTGTAACCCAGAGAGCCCTTCCTGGCTTCTGTAGCTCCTCCTGCTCTGTTTGACAAGGCCTCAAATTGTGCTCCAACAGCCACCAGTGTTGGCCACTCTCTGATGCCAAGTTCTCCTACAAGTTTCACTATCCCTGGAGAAGTAAAGCCCTTGCACTTGCTCTTACAACAATCAAAACCCAACCAAAACCATCAGGCAGAAGGTTTTTTACCAAAAAATGGCATGACTCTGGAAGCCAAAGAGGAGGACACAAAGGAGAAAAGCAGGTATAAGTTGTTTCCAGGCAGAATAGGTTTGGGTGACTAATTTTCAGAACATTTGCTTCTCTTTTCAGTGTTCTGTTTAGGGGGAAAAACATCCTGCATCATTTACTAACACAAAATGCTCTTCTGAAGTGTGAATGCTTAGTATCTTTAACAATCAGGCAATTTATTCAAATGTCTAAAAATGGATAGAATAGAAAATTATTTCCTTTCTGTCAGCTTTAAAAAAAAAAAAAAAAAAAAAAAACAAAAAAACCAGTACACTGATATTTAATGGTTTCTGTACTGTTGTATCTTATCTTAGAAAGGCTTAAAAAAACCTTGAGAACTCCACAACAAGCCTGTAGATGGGTTAGACTTTTGTGTTAAAAATGCTTCTTTTCCAGAAGGCATAAATAATTGCTGCGAGAACGATCATAAGTCTCATCCAAAGTCAGTAGGAAGACTCCTACTGACATCATCATACCTGGATCAAGCCCAAGGTTTGTATTATCGCTTAATGTATTTTTATACTGGCACCGCAATGGATTCCAACAAAAAATAAAGTTTTAAAATGTTAAAGGGGAAAGAATAGGTTACACTGCCAATACCACGGCAATTTTGAAATGGATGCGCTTCCTACGCACAGAGCATCAATTCTGCTCTTCTATTCCTGTCTACAGCAACACGAAAGTCCCAGTAGGTGTAAAAATCTTCTCATAATGCTGTCTCCTTTTCAATACATACAAGACAAAATGCACTCCCTAAACATATTTCCCTTCACAAACTGGTAGTTAAGCAACAATTTCATCTCCTCTCCTCCTCCTTATTTAACTCCCGTATCCCCTCTCTCTAGCTCTAAACATTTAAAGAGCTTTATACCGCTGCTGATCCCTGTTTGATTACATTTGCAAGGCTGTTTATTTCTTGCAGTGATTTGAGAAATAATCTATCACTGGAGCTCTCAGCTTCTCAGTAAAATATACTTCAGAACACGTGTTCTTTGCTTTGGGGGATAAATCAGTTTTTCAGATGCCACTGCTTAACTCGGGCTGAGAGGCATCCAAATCGACGGTACAGAAATTCTTTAAGGAAGTTTCCTAGTGCAGGTAAGAGAAACATTTTGATAAAAGCAGTCGTGCTTTAAGGTGGAAACCTTCACCTACAAAGACAAACTATCACCAGATTGAAAAACTAATCCAAGAGTATGTTCCTCTAGGGATTATGAGTGATTTCATATTCTGCACTTTCAAAACATGCCAGGGAAGAACTGGTGAGCCCATTTACAACACTTGATTAAAACTATAGAGATGTTATGATAGAAAACATGGGAATTTTTTCATCAGAGAAGAAACAGCGGTGAAAACTCATTCCCTCACAAATGCCGGGTCAGCTAGGATCATGTATCTTGAGTCTGAGCATTGTTTTTTCTTACAGCACGTCGGACGCAGCTGCTGGAATCGGGATGCAGTAGTTGGTTTGCGATCCAGTGCTGGACATCATGAATTTCAGAGTGGAATGTTGTCTGAGAGATGAAAGACTGCAGGAATAAAAGATTAAGGGCAAGAGGGTGCGAATTCATCAATATTTGTACTTCTAGAGGACCTGAACCTTGGCCACATACTCCTGCAGCATCACTGTATGGTTCTTAACGTAAACAGCACTTTTTTTTTTTTTTTCCCTTGCTCGCTGAATAATGGTGGTAATTATATAAAACTGCATAGCTACCAAGAATTTAATTTTGTGCTTTAACAATACAGAAATTAGGCACCAGCACAGCTTCTCTAAATGAGATTTGCTCCATTTCCCTGTCTCCTAGGCAGAATGCTCCCTCCTTCCATAAGAAAATACACAGAAAACTACAATAGCCCAAGGGAATCCCCTCGACGACAGATCCCCTCCAGAACATGGGCTCATGGAAAGAGAAGGGTTGGAGGCTCCAGATAGCAGCCTGAAGGAAAGCCAAGGCATATCCTGTCCCCAAGCACCTACTCCTTCCCTTTCCTCAAATTTAAATAGAATAAATTTTCAGCTTACCCCAAAGTCTACTAATTCCACCTAGGCTTAATGCTAAATTTCTTCAGATGTAAGTTAACCGTTTTTCAGCTGGTGAGCTAACGCGCAACTGCAGATGGCAGTGGGATCTATAGCATTGCTGGTAGATGCAGTAAACTGAGCCCCGTGGGAAGACTCGGTGGGTAACAGCATCCTGAGAGCAACTCCCAACTTGATCAATAGCGTCGGCATGGCACATTACACTATATTTAATTGACAGGCAGAAATAGAAATATTACCGTGGAACAAGAATTGTAAATAAGGATTTGAGCATCAGAATTTGGGCTGGTTTTGGAGGGGGAACTGTTGCTTTGGTTTTTAACTTGACCAAAGCTATTATATTCTAAGTGTGAAAAATTTACTGAAAAATTACCGATTGTATTACTGAACAAACCAAATAAAGGGGAGCGTACTTCAATGTCAATAATGCACTGTATTTTAATTTCTGGTGTCTGAATAAAACCATCTGAAATGCCTATCTGTCCTCCAATAATTTATCTTGCAGAATTTTTTTGCAATGAATATTAATGCCCTTTGCTGATCTGATGTCACCGATATCAGTATTTATTGCAGTTTTTTATTAGCTCTGCTATTATAACTCACAGAAAACAAGGCACTGCAGAAACAAGAAATGCTGTAAATTGCTATAGAAAACAGAAAAAATCAAGGTCCTATCGAGGAGTTCTTTTTAGGCCCAGCTCTAATACAGCACTTTCTTGTACACATAGACTAAGCCCCTCTATATGTTTAAAGTAGCTACAGAATTTTATGTGCTTTATCACACCAAACCCAAACTTCCAGATATGTGAAAGGAAGACAGAGGGGTCGTTATTAAAAAGAGACTTTATGCTACAATCAGCCCTAGGTTGCATGGGAGACATGTAACCCCACCTGGAGTAGAGCATCCATCTCAAGGGTCCCCAGCAAACGACAGACATGGAACTGTTGGAGCAGGTCCAGAGAAGACCACAAAATGATCCAAGGGTTGGAGCCCCTCTGCTATGAGGACAGGCTGAGAGAGTTGGGGTTGTTCAGCCTGGAGAAGAGAAGGCTGCAGGGAGACCTGATTGCAGCCTTTCAGTGCCCAAAGGGGGCTGATAAAGATGGGGACAGACTTTTTAATAGGGCCTGTAACGATAGGACAAGGGGTAGTGGTTTTAAACTAAAAGAGGGAAGATTTAGACTGGATATAAGGAAGAAACATTTTACAATGAGGGTGGTGAAACCCTGGACCAGGTTTCCCAGAGAAGTGGTAGATGCCCAATCCCTGGAAACCTTCAAGGCCAGGTTGGATGGGGCTGTGAGCAACCTGATCTGGTTGGAGATGTCCCTGCTCACTGCAGGGGGGTTGGATTAGATGGCCTTCAGAGGTCCCTTCCAACCCATACCATTCTATGATCCTGTGATTCTATATCAAAGTATTTCCCTTAAAGTTATTTGGAGCAGTCTAGGATTATGATATCTCTTGGAGACTGTTCACATTGTTCCACTAGCCAAAGGACACCCACTCCTTGAGAGAAGTAGTCTGAATAATAGATATCTAAGAGTACAGTAGCAATGTAAACTGATAAATCTCCTGTCAAATCTAACAGAAAAAAGAAACCAAAATCTTGCAGGTTTTGGCAGAGCACCTGATTTTATAAAATAAGAATAAAAAAAAAAAAACAAAACCAAAACCAAAAACAATAAACCCCCCACCAACATGAAATAACACATACTGAAACTTCAAGCCACGAGTTTGTGGCATGTTTAAACCTTTTTCGAATGCTGGCATTTGTCCCAAGCTGTGTCAATGTGAGTGCTAGAAGCAATCTTAAAAGCAGCACTACTGCTTCACCACCCACATGGAGGTTTATGAGGTTGGTCAGACAGTCATGCCTGCCTCAGACACCAAACCCGTTTCATTTTTCCGTCATCTAGCTTAGCATGATGCTTCAATTATTCCTTAGGTGGCAGGCATAAAAATATAGGGATGCTTAACTTAGTAATAGAATTATAATGCAAGTTATGCAAAATTTATTCCCTTTTTAAAACATGAGTGCAAATTATCATGCAATTCTATGGATGACTTCATTTAATGTATTTATTTACTTATGGGCAAAAAGGAAGGGTGACTGGTAAATTTATAAATTTATAAAAATAAAAATTAACCTGACATTATTGCCATGTAAATATTGAACGAGAAGTTCTACGGAAGTTTAAAGGAAGACCACTTGCAAGACTGGGCTCTTTCCACATCTAACATTGGCAATATTTGACATACTGATTTCTGGAAAATGTAACTTAGTGTTAGAGAGATTTTACTTAAACAAAACTCTATTATAAAGAGCTTGGTTTATAATGAAGCAGTCCTAAACTGTAGGGAAGAAAAGATCAGAAGCCAATATGTGAGGCTGATTAAACATTCTACTGAAGTCAGTTTTATATCATAATGGAGAACCTGCAAGCAAATTTCCATTGCAAATGTCATTATCTATAAATATTAATGCATAAATATTAGCTACAACTATTTCGTGCAGCAACATTAATACAACTTCCAATTCCATGCTGTACAAAAAAATCAGTTTACTATTCTTAGGTTCGTCTATTTATTTATTTATTTAAAAGATTTCTGGACACATTTTATATAACTAAATTATGTAATTAACAAAATAAAATTATAACACCATGTGCGCAGGATGGAACATGAGATTCATCATCACAGGTATACTTACACTTCATAGGAAAAAATTATGACCATATTAAATATAATAGTAAAATGTAAACTTCAGTGAGCAACATTATATTGCATCTTAAGACACACAGTTAGGAATGCTCTATAGTTAACCGTAATACTATAACACGAGTTATTACTATAACCATAATACTGGCTGAAGACCATTCAAAAAGCAGCCTAAAGCTTTCTAAGCTCTACCAAGTTAAATATGTTGGAGGTGGAATATATCCCCAGCTAAGAGGCAGAAGATCTTTACTTGGCAAATTTTGAAACATCACAGTAGGAGAAAAATCCTGATTTTGTATGAAAACGGAATGAATGACTTCAAACGGCATTTCATTCATCCTGCAAAAAGATCGTCAAGAGATGGAGCAAAATTATTGCCCAAATTGGTAATGCTCCCTGTAAGCGAAGACGAGTGAACAAGGAATTGTCCTATCAATTTTGGATGGACATTCCCACAGAAGAGAACAACCAAAACCTGGACGTCCAGCATGCACAGGAAGGCAGAGGAAGGTAAGGAGCACAGAATTTATCTAATGTGATGTGAGCTACTCTAAAGTTGAGCCTACAAATCACATTAGACAGAAAAAAGAAATGCATATTCAGAGCCTGATTCCTTCCACCCTAAGACAGGCACCTAAGGCAATGGCTAAAACCATCGTGTTGTCTTCTTTTGCTGACAATATGGAAAACATAGAGAAGCTTCATTTTAATTGTCTAAAGAGCAGGCGAAGTGCAGAAAGGGCAGAGCCCTGGCTGTGTACCTGCAACAGCCCAGCCCAGCTGAATCAGCACTGGGAGGAAATTAAGAATGGTCTAAAAGCAATATTTTGATTCATTTCCTCATGCATATAAAGAACAACACAAATAAATTTCATCCCCACCTCGCTCCTGAAAGAGCACAATTGCAGGCTGCTGCTTTTTCAGGGCGAAATACCCGAGTTTGCCCCAAACGCGTGTGTTTGTCATTCTTTTGATCATGCATAACAGAAAACAAATACAGGAAAGAACCGTGGCAGGTTTTCCTGACTGTATGGGGTATGAACTGAACTCCACTGTCATGCTTTGAAAGTGTTAACTGAATTATGAAAAATATGTCAGGTGATCACTTGGCATTGATTTGTGTTTGATTCAGTCTGTTAAAGAAAGAAAATATATATATATATAAAATATTAACTTCACTCTAGGTATGGCATACAATTAAGGAATACAGCTTTTCACTATAGACCATGTTCGTCAAAACCAGACCAATGTACCACTGAAAGAATAATGTATGCCCGCTGTAAAACCAAAGTCCAGGTGTTAATGTAGTCTTTGCAAATAATTTGAAAGAGAGAAACTGCATATAAAGGACCAATTCCTCCCATGCCTACTGGGAAACCCCTTGAAAGGAAATCTACAGGGAGAGCAGTGATAAAAATTGAAATAATTCCAGATGAGAACAATTCCTTCAAGCTGAACCAATCAGTTCCTTTCCAATCCATGACCACAGCATGATCTTCTCTAGATTTATTACTTACTTTTACGTCGGATGTGGAGACCACAAGCTGGGCGAACCACGCTCTGGTAGCCAGTGTATAAAGTCAGATTAACTTGCATATTCTAAGAACGTATAGAGCTATTTCCAAATGACTGTGGTTGGTGGTGTCAGATATAATTTAATATTTTTCCTGTCATTTATTAACTTTTATTTTCTTAAGCTTGGACAGGGAAAAAAAATGGGGGGAATTTTCTATGGCATATGCAAATTTATGCATATATTGAACTATCTGCAAACCAACATAGCTTAGGTCTGCCTAAAGATCGAGTGTATTGCTCCTGAAAAACTAATAAAAGATCAAATAGTGAACTCTGAACTGGTAACTCATAGGGTGAACACAGCGTTCATACCTGCTAATGTCTCCATTCCCACCCCTTGGAGGTGATACAGACAGTTGAAATAGCTTACCCTGTGAATCCCCTAAAACCCATTGACAAACAGGGGTGAAAAATAAACTGATTTTATTTATTCTGCTTTTTCCTACCATAACTGCCGGTTTCACTAACGAGAGAAACGGGATACAAATGGCATGTTCTGAGAAAAGCTGGGACTATCAGGACCTATGACCAGGGTTAGCGTTTTTATACGCACTGTATCCGCCACTGGCACCATCCTTCTGCAAGTAGTTACTAATAAAGAATTTCTCATTGCCTAAGCAGGCAGCCAATTCCATGATGTAAGAAATTTAAAGTCACAGTCTTAGCTATCTTATAATAACTTTCTATAATTCAAGTAATTCTACTGCATAAATAACTGTGAAATAAATACCAGCATTTGATTAAAAAGTAAAAAAATGCAACAGCGGCAAATTGCATCCAATATTCGGTTTAGGAAAATACATAAATGAAGCTATTGCTTTAGGGCAGGAAATGTAATTTTCTTTCAGTATAGAGCATTTAACATCACGGGACCCAAATCTGGCTGATAAACATGTCTAGCCAAATAGTCTTTTCCAGTAAACCTGAATACTTTTAATCAACATGTTTCTCACAACTAAATATTTATTTACTAATTAAGATCTTAAACACAGGGCTTTTAAACTTAAGGGAATTAAGCACAGTAGGTCTGTATTTGTTGAATATGAATCCTATGCTGTTTGTTGTCTACAATCTCAAGGAACTGAGGTTTGTGCACTCACGCTGCTGTTGTGAATCCATCTGTAGGCTTTCGTGTATGTACATGAAGTTAAACATTAGAATTGTAGAATCACAGCATGGTTTGGGTTGGAAGGGACCTCTAAACGTCATCTAATCCAACCCCTGCTGCAACGAGAGGACACAAGCAGGGACATCTCCAACCAGATCAGGTTGCTCATAGCCCCGTCCAACTTGGCCTTGAAGGTTTCCAGGGGTGGGGCATCTACCACCACTCGAGGCAACCTGTGCCAGGGTTTCACCACCCTCATTGTAAAATATTTCTTCCTTGTATCCAGTCTAAATCTTCCCTCTTTTAGTTTTAAAACCATTACCCCTTGTCCTACTATTACAGACCCTATTAAAAAGTCTGTCACCATCTTTTTATCAGCCCCCTTTAGGTATAGAAAGGCTGCAATAAGGTCTCTCCAGAGCCTTCTCTTCTCCAGGAAGAGTTCTGTAAATGAACACATGAACACTCCCACCCCCCAGCTTTGTTATAACTTGATAGAAGGGTAATAGCAGCTCTGAAGATACCTAACTTCTGAAAATACATATTTAGGAAGGTAGAGGAGATATATCCTATTTGTTTTGCCCCTATAAAAAGGCTGTAATATAAATTCAACGTTTACCATTCACCAGAGAACCCAACCACAAGCCCCACACCCCTAAGAGAAAACTTCATTAGTTCTGTATCCACAGAAGCGTTTCTTTTTCCTTCAGCCTAGGCTAGATTTAAAAGTAGACCACCTATGTTCTAGTTAACCTGAGATGGCAAATATCTCTTAAATTCAAGTTAGCTAATGAATTTTCCACTTGGAGAAGAAATTTTGTCTGTCCAACGATGCTAATAGTTACCTGTAAAACAGAGCTTTTAGTACTGGTTTGGTCCAAATCCCATTAGCATCAACTGAAATGTTGCAATTTAGGTTCCTTTATGGAGAATCAAACCTCACTTCATTGGCTTTACACTAACATCCATATTTTTCAGTAACTTATTTTGCTCTTGCACTTTGTCACTGCAGATATCACAGAAAATGGTTAAATACTGAAATACTACTGAAAGAATAAAAAAAAAATTAATACTAAAGTATCTTCACTGGGTTTTTTCCTTTCTCTTCCCAGTTTTGTGGGACTGGTCAGAACTTCATCCTGCTCATAACTCTGAATGGCTCTGGCAATTGCTGCTTTTATGTGATAAGGTTTTTTTTAGAGAGGAGGTTATTAAATTAATTCCTCGGTTTATTTGGGATCGGTTTTCTTGGATGACTTCAGTTGGTCCAAAGCTTGTTGGGCACATTTTGAGTCAGTCTTTAAATGACCTTAAGTTCTGCTGGTGCTTCTCACTGTCAACAGGTTATTGCTCAAGCCATTCAGTTAGGCAAAGGACAAGTCCAAAAGTCATGTTGCTTGATTTACAGCCAGGGTAACAAGTAGTAAAGCGACAAATTATATTACAATAAAAACAACTGACAGGTGAACCTACTTTAAAATTTTTGCTAGAACCTCCCTAGCTGAACCATTAGGAACTGGTTTACCTTTGATTTTCTGCTCAATCTGCTAAATCCTGCCACTTTCCAAAATTTTTACCCACTACTGCAGATTATCAGATTATCAGATTTGAGATACCAGAATATTGTTTTATGGACAGTACAAAACACATTCAATACTTCAGAGGAAGGAGGCGTGAGTGACTCTGCTATAGTGGCATTCTCCGTGTGATGTGCAATTGTCTCTTCATCATGCCCCCCTTTTTCCCCAAATACCCTTTTATTAAACCCAATACTGCATATTCCAAAAAGAAGAAAATAAGAACCAGAAAAGGACCAGCTCTTGAAAGCATATTTATTAGCCAGGGTAAAAGTCATCTTTTGCAGGGTTGATCCACAAATACGCATAGAGGAGAATCTATACAAGAGCAGGGAAGTCTTTCTATCATATTTTCCTTAATTCTGAAAACATATATAAATATATAGATATACAGAGAGACAGAGAGATACATGTGTGTATATCACACAGAGTCACTTAGCTCTGAGTGCACTTCATGGTCTTACTAGCACCGTATGCTTTTGTTTCCTGAAGCAGTGAGGTAGTTGGTAGCGGTCAGGTAGACATCAACAGTCCACCCAAATAGCAGTACTCATAAGTTTAAGGACCGGTGTACATTAAACACCTTTATGGTAAGAAACCTGAATGGTAAGAAACTCAAAAGCCTTCTGGCACAGCATACTTTTGGCAAAGTTTACACTGTCTACCACGCAGCAATATATACAGTCATGCTCCTGTGTCCCTCTATATATTTTTAATTGACATGCACATTTATAAGTTTGATGCTAAACTATGCATTGAACATGCAATTCCAATGTAACCTAATGTTTCCTGCTTCTCTTTAAAGTTTCCTTCCTGTGCTTTTGACTAATTCCCCGATGTCTCCTCTTCCCCTTGCAAAAAAAACCCAAAACCCTCATGCTTGCACTCTATCTGACTGAGCAGATTGCACAGTGGGGAGATCTCATCTTTACTGTTGTGAAATTATTGAATATAACAGCAATATATTCAGGGAAGCATCCCCAGGATAAACCAGTCCTCCTTTACTCTTCCTGGAATGGGCTTCTCACAGCAACTTAACAGTTCTTTGCAAAGGAAACATTACCAGTGGGGCTCGGGGAATACAGTGCTACAGAAAACAAGTTGAAGGACCATATCTTGCCAGATCACATAAAGAATCACCCATACAAACAGCATTTTTATTTAAAAAAAAAAAAATTGACTGCCAGGATTCCAAATTCTGAAAAGTAATTAATGCTGCAGGCCTGAGGGAAATCACTCATCCATGGAAATCTGGTTTCCTCTGGGACCGCTAATGTAGATGTCGAAAATAAAGAATACTGCTAATAAAAAGCCCGCAAAACTATGCTAGTTGGGAGGGCAAAACACATTCAGAGCTACTGTCCATTCCGTATCCCTGAAAGGGCTGACATTTTTATATTCGCGCAAGCCGCAGCATAATGCAACTCAGAACAAACACCTTCCTAAGGACAGCCCAGGGAGGTGGGAGCAACATCCCTTCTTATTAGGGGGAATAACATTTATCATACAGAAAATGGTTCTTACTGTTCTAATAACCATAATAAAAATATTCAAAACAGCTAGAATTTTAAGATGGCAATTAAAAAAAGGGGGGGGGGGGGAACCCCCAATTTTCAGAATGTCATTTGAAATAAATTTATCTCCACGTTAAAATGGAAATTTATTTTGTATATTGGCGAGTGTTTTAATGAGACCTTCTTAGCGTTAACACAGAACTGATGTCTGAAGGGAAGGCCAGCTCATCAGGCTGTACCAGCAATACTTGCTGACATATTCTCCCTTTAATCATCTATTATCTTGACTTATACTTTATATCAGTTGTCTTGTCTTAACAACAGTAAATACAGCCACAAAGCAGTAAGAAATACCAGCAGGATGATGACACTAATTCTACTGTCTTGACTTGAATTAAAATTGCTGAGCAGTAAATGAGATTGCTAGCCTAAAGATAATCTTAATTTAAATGTGCAGCTGCATTTATCTCATCTCAGATGTAATTTTCTAAAGTGCTTAAAAATATATATATCAGGCAGCTATCTAGTAGAAACCTTTATTTCTGAAGGTTTTAAAGATAATTAAAAGTCTCCTCATATGTTTTGTTCTATTGCCATATTTTAGAAAAAGCAGCAATTTTGCAGGTCAGAATAGAAAAATCAGGTAATTTCTTAGATGGTTGTAACTTTTTCTGACTTAAATACTGTCTTCTAATTTTTCTTGGCCATTTCCAACATGGAATGTGTTTCAAGAATAGAAGTAGTTCAAATCATTAAAATAGATGAAATTTCACAAACCCATGACTTACAAATGGTCTATCCTGGATCATATCATTTTCTTCTAAGCATTGTAAAGTGTTACAAAAGATTTGTGAAAATTATTTTACAATATTACTTAGCCTACCAATTCTAAATAGCAGTTAATGTGCTATTTTTTTCCATTAAAAGATTATGCTGACAAGCTTAATTAGAAGATTCACAAACAGAAATCATGCTTTCATTGTATTTGCATACACGTCTGTCCCCAGAATATATGACTTCACTTAAAATATTGTTTCTTCTTTTTTTATTTAATTAGCGCTAGACAATATATTGAATATATGCAATTAGTAAGGGCTCCTACACTCTGCCACATATTTGCAATCTGAATTTGTTTGCAGATACTTAGGCAAGGGGGAGGATCCTGACTGGCACAATGCAAAGCTTCCAAATAAAAAAAAAAAAATAAAAAAAATAAACCCAAAACAAACTTCGAAGCCATCTGAGAGAAATACTTCTGAATGGATTAAAATCTTATCTTAACATTTTAAAATGCAGATTTTTCCCCCGATAAGAGTGTCAGCATCTTTGTGAAAATGTCTCACGCTTTCTTCGTGCTCTCTTCCAAATTTCCTAAACCTTTATCACTCTGAAGTAATATTTATGATTAGTTATGTTACTTTGCAGTAGTTAGGGAGTATTTTCTATACCCCAAAAGTCTTGAAGCACCTTTCTTTCCGGTGTAAATTGTATCAGGGCTGCATGCAGCTCCATTTGGAGTGGAAAATACAAATTTCAACTGCAAAGACTCTTCCACATAACATGACCTGGAGCACAGATGGTATATTAAAAATTTTAAGGGGTGTGCAAGCTACCATCACTTGAGCTCTCTTCTTTCCACAGATAAATTCACACCTTAACTGTATGCCTGTTACTGCGATAATTTTTTCTCACAGTAAACACCAGCTTGAAGAGCAATAAACTGGAAGTGCTATAAGAAAATAAAACAGTGGGGGGATGTAGCAATTATTAACTAAAAAAAAAGGCATTTTATTCTGAGCATAGAAATACATTTACAATATAGATCTCCAGTCTGACAGATATCTCAACTCCCTATACTTATATATGATAGGGCCAGGGCACTTTTAGGGCACTATAAACATCTTCAAATAGATGGGTAAAGCACAACAGCTGATCCATCTGCTAAAATTTCCTGGGTTTCCCGTTAACTACTGGAGCATTATAGCCAGCTCAGATGTAGGCTTCCATGCTGTGAAAGTTGGAAGTACAGTGAGATGATTCCTACTGGTCTTGCAAAGGACTGGTGGCTGTGGCTTTTTGGAAGACTATACGAGCCAGTATCTACTTTGGAGTCAAGCATGCTACTACATATGCACTAACCCTTAGATATGTGAACTTGACTGGAATCATTGCAAAAAATCCTCAACAGATGGCTTACGTCATCATCATATCCCAATACCTCTTTTACAGAATCACAGAATCATAGAATTGTCTAGGTTGGGAAAGACCTTTAAAATCACCAAGTCCAACCATTAACCTACCGCGCCATCCCACCACTAAACCCTGGCCCTAAGCACCTTGTCTGCCCATCTTTTAAATACCTCCAGGCATGGGGACTCGACCACTTCCCTGGGCAGCCCCTTCCAGTGCCTGACAACCCTTTCTGTGAAGAAATTTTTCATCATGTCCAACCTAAACCTGCCCTGGCGTAACTTCAGACGATTTCCTCTCACCTGTTACCAGGGAGAGAGACCGACCCCCACCTCACTACAGCCTCCTGTCAGGCAGTTGTAGAGGGCGACAAGGGCTCTCATGAGCCTCCTCTTCTCCAGGCTGAACACCCCCAGCTCCCTCAGCTGCTCCTCGTAAGCCTTGTGCTCCAGACCCCTCACCAGCTTTGTGGCTCTCCTCTGGACGTGCTCCAGCAACGCAACATCTTTCTTGTAGTGAGGGGCTTTCCTGTTTGCACAGCTAGAAACTACAAGTACTCTACTGAATGTCTGCCTTTCTATGAGCTATCTGCCTCCCAACAGGTTGCAATGCTCTTCATGCAGACTTACACACAGTAGAAAGTGGCCTCCTTCACCCTGCCATTGCTCGTGCTGTCGGAATACAAACACTTCCCTCCATTCCTGCATTTGAACGCTTTTGCATGTAGCTCTGTTTGTCTCAATATGAGGAATGGTATTGATCTTCCTTTGAAAGGCAATTCTTTTTATAATTGATAACTTTTCATGCCTTCATAATTCCAGGCTGGCATTTACCAACAGACTCCAGCAGACTGTGAAAGTGCTGAAATGTAAAGGTCAAGGACAAAACAGACGCTTTCATGAATTGCAGCTCTCACACCGTGTTCCTTACTGTGCTGGTTTTGGCTGGGATAGAGTTAATTTTCTTCATAGTAGCTAGGATGGGGCTGTTTTGGATGTGTGCTGGAAAGAGCGTTGATCATGCTTGTGTATTGTGTAGAGTGCTGATGTTTTAGTTCTTACTGCTGAGCAGGGCTTACACGGAGCCAAGGCCTTTTCTGCTCCCACCCCACCCCACCAGCAAGGAGGCTGAGGGGGCACAAGAAGCTGGGAGGGGGCACAGCCAGGACTGCTGATCCCAGCTGACCCAAGGGATATCCCACACCATATGACGTCATGCTCAGCATAGAAAGCTGGGGCAAGAAGGAGGAAGGGGGGGAACTTTTGGAGTGATGGCATTTTTCCTCCCAAGTCACTGTTACGCCTGATGGAGCCCTGCTTTCCTGGGGATGGCTGAGCACCTGCCTGCCCATGGGAAGGAGGGAATGAATTCCTTGCTTTGCTTTGCTTGCTTGAGTGGCTTTTACTTTCCCTATTAAACTGTCTTTATCTCGGGCCATGAGTTTTCTCACTTTTACTCTCCCAGTTTTCTCCCCCATCCCACTGGGAGGGAGGGAGCAAGTGGCTGCGTGGGGCTCAGTTGCCAGCTGGGGTCAAACCATGACAGTCTTTTTTGGAACCCTAGTGGGACATGAGGAATTCAAGATAAGAATAGCAATTAGGAGAGGTTACAGGCAAAACACGAACTCAATATAGCTAGGGAGTGAAAAGTGGAATGATCGGGGAAATTTCTGTTGTCATTGCGGTGAAGGGACGAGGGGTGGACTGTTGTCCACTTTCCTTTGGTATTGTGATGATGTTGTCTTGATTTTGCTGTGGGGAATTCTTTTTTTGTTGATGTGAGTGAAGTTTGTGAAGATCGTGAAGATTGTGTGATAAATGTGGATTTTAGTGATAATTCTTAAATATGTGATTCACAGAGGCGAGAGGTGGAATGTATTGGGTTTGCATGGAAAGGTTTTGGTAGCAGGGGGGCTACAGGGGTGGCTTCTGTGAGAAGCTGCCAGAAGCTTCCCCCATGTCCATTAGAGCCAGTGCCAGCCGGCTCCAAGACGGACCCGCCGCTGGCCAAGGCTGAGCTCATCAGCAATGGTGGTAGTGCCTCTGGGATAACGTGTTTAAGAAGGAAGGAAAAAAAAAATAAAGAAAAAAAAAACTGCACAACTTCAGCTGGAGAGAGGAGTGAGAATCTGTGAGAGGAGCAGCCCTGCAGCCCCCCAGGCCAGCGCAGCAGGAGGGGCTGTGACCCCGTGGGAAGCCCACGCTGGAGCAGGCTCCTGGCAGGACCTGTGGCCCCGTGGGGAGAGGAGCCCAGGCTGGGGCAGGTTTGCTGGCAGGGCTGGTGACCCCACGGGGACCCACGCTGGAGCCGTCTGCTCCTGAGGGACTGCACCCCATGGGAGGGATGGACCCACGCTGGAGCAGTGCGTGGATGACTGTCTACCATGAGGGGGCCCCAGGCTGGAGCAGGGAGGAGTGTGAGGAGTCCTGTCCTGGGGAGGAAGGAGTGGCAGAGACAGCGTGGGATGAACTGACCCCAACCCCCATTCCCCGTCCCCCTACGCTGCTCAGGGGGAGGAGGGAGAGAAAGTCGGGAGTGAAGTTAAGCCTGGGATAAAGGGAGGGGTGGGGAGAAGGTGGTTTTTGAGATTTGGTTTTATTGCTCATTATCCTACTCTGATTATACTGGCAACTAATTTCCCCAAGTTGAGCCTGTTTTGCCCAGGATGGTATAACTGCTGAGTGATCTCTGTCCTCATCTCGACCCAGGAGCCTTTCGATATATCTCCTCTCCCCTGTCCAGCTGAGGAGGGGAGCGACAGAGCAGCTTTGGTGAGCACCTGACATCCAGCTGGGGTCACCCCATCACACTTACAAACACGCTTTTTGAATTAGCAAGATCTATTGATGCTGAAGAGATATAAGAAACAGACCTGGTTTGCCACCTGAGTTACATGAAATAAAACATCTTATTCCACCTAGCCCAGAATGTCTTACTGCTCGTGTTCAGTCCATCCCCAGTGCTGGCCTTGACTTTGCCTCCTCTCATACAACACGCACACCAATTCTGAAACACTTCGTTCTCACAAGTTGTAAAAAGCAAATGCCAACTCTATTTCACGTTGTGATAAAATGTCCCAAGATGGATGAATCAAGGTCTGTATTGAAAAATGCTGTTCCTTTCTCTACCTTTGATGGTAAAAGTGGTTGGAGGTTTAATCTCTTCTCCAAATGCGCACAAACATTGAGGTAGACTTATCTGATCCTCAATTACAACCCACTCCCCCCTTAAAAAGTAATAATAAATCCATCTACGTCACCTCTCCCAGAAGGATCCAGGTTATATCCACAAGGATCAATCAACTTACAGACTAGATTTACTTTTTTTTTAGAAACCCTCTTCCCTCTGGGTAGATGCAATTACGTATTGGTAAAAGAAAAAAACCCTCACATTTTTCTAGTGTAATATTCAGTTATTATTACTCCTTCCTCTCTTTTTATTCCCACCAAAACATACATTTATAAAGTATAATCATTTTTCTTTAATTCTCCTACTAATATTATGATAATCAATGCTATACTCTACGTAAATGCAAGCAGTCTCTTAATTGAGCTAACTGCACAATATTATATGATTTATTAATGCTGGTGACTTTATATTTCTCCACTTTTTATAATGATTACATGAAAGTTGTTCTATTAATTTTAAAAATGTAATTGTTTGAAAGCAATTCTTGTAGACATTATGAATGATGTTTAAAACTGACGTTAAGACTGCTGTTACCTGCTTACACATACCACGTAACAGATGATTCATCACAGCATCTATGGAATTTGATATAGGAAAGCTTGCAGGCATTCATATTTTTTCTTCCCTTATATTTCCATTGTCATTATACATTTCTAATGTCTATTCTTTCTTGCTCTTTCCTTAATTGTGTTGGGTTTGGGTTTTTTTTTGTGGTTTGTTTGTGGTTGAATTTTTTTTAGAATTGTGTTGGGTTTGGGTTTTTTTTTTTTTTTTGTGGTTTGTTTGTGGTTGATTTTTTTTTAATAATTCCTAGCATTTTAGCATTAAGTATTTAGAAGACTGCTTCCATTTAGAGATCTAGTTTGTGTCTTTGAGTAGTTCTTTCATGATTATTTGTAAAGATAAACTCTATGGTGAATCAAATATATGACTCATCTAATTAATAGGCATAAAGTGTCATAATAAATAACTGAATTCAAAACATAGTCTTTCAAACTGACCTTCTGTACTAGCAACATCTACATAATGTTAACATGAGGCAGCTGGGAGTTGCTAGAAAGAAGAGGAACAAACGGAAGCGTGGAGGAGGAGATATAAAACACAAACACAGATCTGAAAGTCTTCCCATTTCCTTCAAAAAAAAAAAAAAAGTTACAATACTGGATAGTCCGTTTTTTTGGGTTTTTTTTTTCAGGAAATCATGGTGGCTATACTGAGTACTTTTTGTCATGATTTCTGAGGAGTAAAATGTAAAATACGATCATACATATCAGGTTTTGCCTTCTGTGCCACTAATCACCTATCCTGTTTTTCTTCATTATGGCTCCTGAATTGCTGTGTACTTGTATGTTGCTCTCTGTCATACCTAATTATTGCTTCTATGGAAAAAAAAAATGAACATGAAACATTAATACATTAATTTGAATATGACAAATCTGCAGACAGATTAAGAGCTTGTTCAATTTCACCTAACCACAAACATGTAAAACTGAGGCACCCAGCCTAAGCTAGTTACCTAGGCTATCTTTAGAAACATGGGAGAGTGGAAGGCTTCTTTAGAAGAACCAACCATCATGGGCAACTATTCTAAATTAGGAGGAATCCCCTTCTCAAGAGAATTGTGCTGAATGCACGGGGATCATAAACAACAAGATTAGATTTGACCCTTGCATTTGAGACGGTTAGATTTTGGAGACTAGTTCTACTCTCTGTGACTTTTTCTAAGACTATATAGCATGGCTAAGGCAGGATCAAGAGTGCATTGGTCTCACGAGCCTCTTAACCACAAGAGCTTTTCCTAGGCAGCCGTGTGACTCAAATGTTTTCTGTAACAGACACAACTGATTCGTCGCACAGGAGAAACTGATAGTCAATTCAGTTACCAAAAATGGCGTTTCCAAGCTATAATTTGGCCAAGTGGACAATACAGTTGGATATTTCACAGAACATGGTTGATCTGCCCAGAGAAATAAAGTTGTCAGAGGTCATCACTCACAGACCTCTACGTAGCTGGCAGCAGCCCACATTTCGTGCTTTTCTGAGATTGGGTAGAAAACCTGAATGAAAAGTTCCAGCTCCCTATACACCATGGCCAAATTTTTGGAAAAGTTTGAAAAAATGTGGTACTTAGAAAGAAAGAAATATGGTTCTGGGGGTTTTTTTGGGTTCTTTTGGTTTGGTTTGGGTTTTTTTTTGTTTTTGTTTTTGTTTTTTTTGTTTTGTTTTTTTTTTTTTTTAATTTTAAGACTATGCCTACATATCCTTTATCAGGAACAGCAGCAAAATGCAAAATCATTTTTTATCCTTTCCTTTTTCTTAGAATTCTCTCCACACATGTTCCTTCTTCACTGACCCTATCTATGTCTGCAATGAAATTCTAGTTTCAAGAACTTTTTCTACTCTTTACCCCAAAGCTTTCTAAATATCATGGTAGAAGTCTCCCATATCCACTAACTAAAGTACCCCCGAATTGTTTTTTACAATACTACTTTTTATTTTAAAAGTACTTTAAAGTATTTTGAAAAAGTATGCTTTATAAGAAAAAAAGGTTACTTTTGTAAGAAGGTCCATTATTCCATTTGAAGAGCTAAACATCATTCTCATTCAATCATAGAATCGTTTAGGTTGGAAAAGACCTTTAAGATCATCAAGTCCAACCGTTGGGACTAAGATGTGTAGCAGGAACTATAGATGAATCTTTCAAGAAGATCTTGTGTTGCAGAAGAAAATGTTTAACACCTGTCGATTTTTTGTTATATTAACTTGTGGAATTTCATCCACTAACATGCAGCCATAAAGTAGGACATGTGTTATAGAAGTAACAGAAATAATAATATCCAAGGCAGTGAGTTACTGAAGTGAAGCAGAGGTAGGCTAGGTTCAAGAGAAAAAACCTACTCTAGCTGTTCTTTCACTACTGCAATATCCTCTGGGATGTTTTAAATTATATGACACATATACTCTGATCCTGAAAAATTAAGGGATACTCTCTGGACAGGACAGGCAAACCTGAAGAAAGAGCGTCAAAAATAATATTACATGGACTTTGCTTCTTTTCTTGCTTGAGGAAAAAGCCCCCATCAAACACAGTCTTCACAGCATCTGTAAAAACACATGCTTCCCTGGGGCTACAAAAGGCAAGTTCTATTTTACCTCTACCTTTACATCAATTTTCCAGCACTATTCTGCCTTTTTTTTTCTTTTTTTTTTTTCTTTTCTTCTTTTCTTCAAGATCAGTCTCCTGACTGCCTTTCTTTTCCATCAGTTTCTTAAACTTGAACTAATGTAAGTCTTTCCTCTATATTTTATTTTACAATCTCCTTCTGTGCCCTCACAAGCCCACCTACCACTGGAGTTTTCCTAAGTCAACTAGTCCTACCAAAAGCCATGAGGCAGACCAAATGTTCCTTTGCCACACCTATGTCTCTCATCTTTACGCTATTTACATCCACTTACATACCTTCATATGAGTGAAAAGGTCTATGAAAATATCTTACATTTCCCATTATGCCCTGAGCTTTGAATGCGTTGAGATCATCTTGCTTCTCCCACCTATCGTCACTCCCATGTCCTCTGTAAACACACGCCAATAATGCCCTATAGGTCTTTTATTTTCAAATCCTATTTCTGTTTATATGCACTCTGCCCCTGTGGTGAGAATGTGTCCCGATTCCTCCCCTGTTCTGCAGGCCAGACTCACCTTCTCTTCTGCTGGGAGCAAACCACCTTCACTAATTGCTGTGAGCAAATTCATCACCACCTGCAACACTTATTGAAGACAGTAACCGCCTTAGTAATGGCTGCAGCCTCTATTCTACAGAGAGTGGTATTTATTTTCGTAAAGTGTATTTATGAAGAAAGTGCCCCACCCTCCTTGGCAATAAGCAGGCTAATAAATAAATAAATAAATAAATAAATAAATGGCGTAACACAGCTGAAAATCATTTTAAGACTATCTCAGAGTTTTGTGTCATTTTCCAGATTGCTGAAGAGCTCCGGAACTTTGCCTGAGCTCAGCTCTTTGCTCACTTCTCATATTGCAGCAATGTTAAAGACAAGCATAGAATGCTTTGGGATGGAAGGGACCTTTAGAGGTCGTCAAGTCCAACCCCCAAGCTCCCTAGCACATCCACACTTTCTCAATCGGCACCAAATGGCACCTCTGTGTTGTTTAAATGCTTGAGTGCACAAGAAGGAACATATTCACTACCATGCTTTCAACTACTGCCTACAGCAAAGGTAACAGTGGTACTTTGCACATGCGTGGAGTAGCCTAGCAGCCGTCGGTACTTACACAGAAAGCCTCCAAGAGCAATCAAGGGTGTTGTAGGAAGAGGTGGCGTAGATGCGAGATTGCAGCTGGCCTGCTTCTCTCCATGCCAATAGTAAACTAAAGACTTAGCACAAACTGAGACAGCGGTGAGCTACTACACTTACTACCATCAAATGACATCAAATCAAATAAAGGCTGAACAGCTTGAGGTCAATGAAGATGGCAAGGTAAGCATTGCAAGAAAAAAAAGACAGAAATCACGGTGTTTAAGACACTCCGCTGATGGACAGACGTCTTGCATGGCTTGGGATATACCATTAGATTTCTGAAACAAAGACAGTGCTGTTCAAGCTAACTGTTATTCTACCTGATGGGACTCCTTGTCTAATAAAAAGTTATTTAATGGGACTATCAGCAGAAAGTCTTCTTTCCTGTAGCCCAGCTCTTCATAATTAAAGTCATAGTGATAAAATATGCTTTACTCATAGCCTACTTAGATCATATGTTCTTTAGAGCAGAAATTTTTCTTTAGGATGGGCCTCCAAAGAGCTTCTGGTAATTCCAGGAAAAATCCCTATTTTAACCACGTTTTAATTGGTTTAATTATTTTTCTATATCCACACTTTTGCCCTACTGTAATACATATTCTTCAATACTTCCATATTTTCCAAACACTCTGGTATCTTTTTGAAACTGCTATAACCTTTTAAAGGATGGTAGTATTGTGGCAATAACTAAAAAAATAGTGCAAGTGAAATGTTTTGTATGCTCTGAAGGGAAAAGGGATGTATACAACTCATTGTTATTTAAAAAAAAGTACATCTTAGGAGGCACATGGAGATATTCTTCTGCTGCTTTTTTAAACCTAAGAAGAAGAAAAGAGAGAGGGGAAGACACAAAAAAGGGGGAAAGGAAAAGAAGACAATAACAAAGAGAAAGAGAAAGTTAAGTGACATAAATACCGTGGAGGTGAAATACCACTGAAAGTGGAAGGAAAACAGGTGAATCTCCAAACATCACTTCTAAAAGCAATATAATCTTCATTCGCTTTTTGCTAATTACCTTCTCTCAGTTTCTTTTTTCCCTTTGGGGGGAAAAAACCTTAAGCTTTTCTTGTTTTGGAATATATGTCCTCACAACTTAATATTCCAACCTCAGTTTTGCATGATGACGACCTCAATTTCTTTCCCAGGTCCTCTTGAGAATTGTCAGAAGATAGGAGGAAACAGTATCAATCCCTTTATTAAGGTCATTTAGCAATCCTCATGATATTCATTCTCCCAGCTGTTTTCTTAATAACCCTAATACCTTTATAATTTGCAATGGTACTTTGAAATTTATTCAAGAGTTAGCAGCCATCGAGGAGATGTCCTCAAGCTAACCTGTTTGTACTTGGCCAAATTATAAGTTTCAGAATATCATGATTTGCACTTTTTGCTGTAAGAGCTTACCAGAAGCACGGAGCTAAAACATTCCAAGTTTATCATAAGGGCCATCATTTTCTAAAATAACTTGATTTGATTAGATTTAGTTTGTCAAAGTACGTATTGGTGGACCAATTCCCCCAAACTCCACAAATTAGAAACAGAATCATATTTCTAATGTAAGAGCAGTGTCTCATGCAACCCCATGATGCTCTAAGAGTTGTACGGAAAATGGAATTCCCATTTCAGAAAAAAATCCCTGGACATGCAGGTAAGGGTATTTTTGAGCAGATATCACATCATCATGTGGAAATGTCACGGTATTTTAGGAAAACTCAAGCTACCATTTAATTATCAAATATTTTCAGTCTCCCAGAGCTATCTGGAGTACCCTCACTGTGGGCAAGCACTGAAAAGTGAACAGGGATCTTGGCCTGCTAACATAATCAGAATTTAGCCAAAACTTAGACAATTTGTCTCAATATTTCCATGGAAAAAATGGGAAATTTCCAATGAACTTGGGTTATCCTCTTTTCAGACAGCCTGACCACACTGCAAATCAAAGCGGGGACAGATCTAGGAGTCACGTTTCCTTCAGATCATGCATCATCATCAGAGGTAACTCACATTTACGTACATTAACATTTTAAAAGCAGTTGTCAGGACTGAAGAAGCTCAGCCTGGGTACTAAGAAAAGACTGCACACCCTGACAAGTACCACACACAAAAATTTTAAGCAAATAATTAAGCACCAAACTAAAGGCAGGACCCTGAGGTTTATCAACAAGGTTTCTTATCGTTTTCTTTTGACTTCTTGCTGACTATTCCCGTTTCCAACTATTCAACTCGTACAGTTAATGAAGTAAGGAGCGTACAGAAGCAGTCTCATTCATTCTATAACATAGATTTATCTCAAAACAGAATTCACTGATAAGTCGTTATGATCCAAGGCTTAAACATTTGAGTTCAACTAAAAGACAAGTTGTTATGGAAGACATTTTTTACAATGAGGGTGGTGAAACACTGGACCAGGTTGCCCAGGGAGGTGGTAGATGCCCCATCCCTGGAAACATTCAAGGCTAGGTTGGACAGGGCTCTGGACAACCTGGATCTGCTCATTGCAAGGGAGTTGGAGGAGATGACCTCTAAAGGTCCCTTCCAACCCAAACCATTCTGTGAGTCTATGATTCTATGCTGAGGCCTTGTCAGTTAACCTGGGAGCTGAAACTCACGCTTTATATTTAGCCATTCACTTCAGGAGGTTTCTGGGTTAAATTTTTGGGGTCCCCCCCACTTAATCATTTCATCATATATATTTTTCAGAACCAGGTCTTTGTATCTGAACTTTGGCAGCAGGAAGAGTGAGATCCTGAGATGTTTCCAGCTTCTATTTTATATAGATTGAATTTCTTAATGTTATCTATTTAACAAAATCATGTTAAAAAACCCATGGAACTGGTTTGAAATCATAAAAGCAGAACTATCTGATGACTGAACATCAAAGATTTTTGGTTTATTCCGTTCAGAATAAATTCTTTAAGCTTAACTAGGCAGCTTGCAAGAGTAGAAAATTAAATGCAGTTGCAGGCACTG
Source organism: Egretta garzetta (assembly GCF_000687185.1). Classification (NCBI taxonomy): domain Eukaryota; kingdom Metazoa; phylum Chordata; class Aves; order Pelecaniformes; family Ardeidae; genus Egretta; species Egretta garzetta. The sequence continues at coordinate 390,121 of NW_009258485.1, read as the reverse complement.
TAAAACAGGAGAGAACTTAGATGACAGCCATTTAACGACTAAACTCACTGAAAATACCAAATAGACAGACATGATTGTTATTTTAGGTCAAAGGCAAAGGCCTGATGTGTAAAATACAGTATTAAAAAGTGAAAATGGGACATTATAGTTTTGCATTGATTTATCTTAGGAGAAATCTATACCAGCTTAATAGTTGCATCCTTTCTGTTAGGAAAAGAATTACAAATATAACAAAACCCAACAGAAACCCAACAGTCCCTTTCTGTACAGCACACACATGGAGAAGAGACGGATGATTTATAAACTTGCAATTCAAATCATTGGAGGGAGTTTTTATATATAGTAAGTGTAAAACTTTACAAATTATTGTTTAGCCCATCCTTTCTCCGACAGAGTACATTTTTCAGCACCGTATCTTTTTTCACTTCCTTCCTCCCACATAATAAATCAGTAATATTTTCTGGCATTTTCCAGGGACAACAGATGCAATATTTACACTGCTTTCTGATAATGCTGAAAAGTACCTTAAGCAGTAAAAATTCAGTTGTGCTGCCAACCACTCTAGTTTTCTATTTTTTATGTATATATTTGTACTTTGTGTCTCTCTATATTTATATAAGCTATAAATTTCCTCTCTCTCACACACACACACACACTTAGATAAAGCTATGTATAAATATCTATTGAAAGATAGCAACTCAACCTCTAAATGTTTATTTGCTCTTGTTATAAAATTCAGACACTTAAGAAAATATTATTAAGTTATTAAAATTTTATAGCTTCTTAATTTTTGGCATGATGTCACCGCCTGTGTAAATAAATCTATGGATGAAAAACCTTTTCATATGGTCCCTCAATCAGGTTGATCTGGGCTGCAAATTTTCACAGGCTGCCACCCCACTCTGCAGGTGATTATGCAAAATGAAACAAAATTACACGTGTTTCAGGCGATGCTTCCCAGATGCAGCTCTGATCCCATTCTCACTATAACTAAGGCAGGTGAGTTGTGAAATCCAACCTATGAGCCTCATTAGCTTGTAAAATCTGTTATTTTTGCTAGCAACTGGAGAATTTTTCTCCCCCCCCGCCCAACTGTTGCTACTGATCTTTTAAAACTAGTGAATGTTTAAAGAGTTTGAATTCCGTGGATGTATCGCAGTTCCTAAGAATTCACAAGGTGCTGGGCAACTGCTGTGATTGGGGAACATGAAAAATCCTCATGGATAAGGATTTTTATGGAAGATAAAAGACACTGCAGCTTCACAGCAAGGCTTGGTTAGATGATACATATGAATACACAGGAACATTGCAAGAAGATTTAATACTAAATTTTGTAAGAAGGGTTAAATTCTCTAGTGGTTACAATAAAGATTCCTACGTCGCAAAACTTGGAAGATTTGTGGGGAAAAAGGGGTAAAAGCATGATAATTTCTGTGCTAAGTATGAAAACATGACTATCTGCTATGAGGACTGCAACAAATACTAACCATTAATATGACTACAAATGTATCTTTGGTTTTCTTTCTGGTTTAGAAATGCCTTCTCATTTTAACATCAAAATGCCTTCGTAAAGTATTTTCTAGGAAGTTCTGCTTCCTGCAGTACTTGCCCTTCAGCTGCAGAGTAACAGGAGAAAGGAAAAGAGTTAAAAGAATTAAATACAAAAGATATTTACTTAAAGAAAAGATAGAAAGAGGAAAAAATCTACAGCTGTTACACAAAGCACCTTTAGTCGTGACGAAGCACCAATATCAATTTCACTTATTAAAGAAATATGAGTAAACCCTTCTCCTAGGATCAGCACCAGGCCAAGTACTCTTGGCAAGAGGAGAGGGTGCTAAAAGCTTAATCCTTCTTTCTTTCCCTGAAAAAAAAAAAAAAAAAAGCAAAAACTGGTAATTCTGAAAAGCCTGTGACTGAAGACCCTGTGACTGAGAAAGCCGTTTAGAGTTTATTACTTTTTTTAAACAGCGCTATAGATTTTATACGCGGCTTAACCCAAAGCTATGACTGGTAATGGAAATCCAATTGGGGTTGGAAACTTATTGGAAGCAGCGTGTTCCAATGGACAGGGCATTAGACGTAGTAAAATAACTTGGATATTACTGCTGTTTTCTGTGACTTTGAGTAAAATGACAGTACTTAGTTTCCCTATCCGCAAAATTCAGTAGTAATGCTTCTAATCCTTTGTCATGTATTTTGACATCTCTAGATAAAAGGCATAAAGGCAGATAAGTAATATTAAAGTCTTCATTTGTGATGAATGCAATGATCTTCAGCCACACAACTTCCTATTGCTTTTTTTTTTTTTTTTTTTAATCTGAGTAGTTAGTTATAGGGAGTTTCAAAATCCAACTTTATATTATGCTAAGTGATATTATTTTAGAAAAAGAAGGAATAAAAGATCATTACACTTGACAGTTCTAAGGGATAATTCATCCCATCACAAACAGTTGTCTTAAATAGTCTGATTTTTCTCTCCTCGGTGTCTCTCTCCATTGACTAGAGAAGGGTGATTATCTTACGTTAGGTGCATAACTTTTACACAGCTGCATACAGCTGTGAACTCCCCTATAAACACAGAAAATCAGGATTTGGGGTGTAAACTCAGAGCTTTTGCGTTGTAAACTACAAAAGTGCACAGTGTTTATAGGATGCCATTTTGAAGCTAAACACATTAAAAAGTGGAAGTGTGAATCTTCTTTACTTTTCCAATATCATGAATGGGATGATATGGGGAGTTGAATGTGGCTGCTGGTGTGTTACTAAATAATATTTTTAATTGGAGGGGCATAAAAGCATGCTAGAGATTATGATGTAGGGTCTTGAGCTGTGTATTTTAAGAGTTTATTGCCAATATTTTATTTTGGCTGTGGGTTATTCCACTCTCTTAGTTGTCTAGAGGAGCTATAGACCACTGAGCCACTGAGCTTCTGTGGAATCAGCGTGTTGGTTATTTTCTTATGAGGGGAACACAAATGAGCTTGATATAAATATTTGTGAGTGAATCTTAACCTGTCTTAAAAAATTCCATTGATTTATGCTTTTTAATTAAGTTTTTGAAAAACCTACAAACCCACATATTATGTTTTTCCCTTTTTACATAGAGCATTATGACTTGTTGGCCAGGTTGGACGGGGCTGTGAGCAACCTGATCTAGTTAGTGGTGCCCCTGCTCCTGCAGGGGGGTTGGGCTAGACGACCTCTAGGGGTCCCTTCCAACCCCAAACATTCTATGATTCTATGACTTCTCTATAACCCTTTAAAATCATAAAGAATCCATCTCCATATAGCTAGGTACTTAGGTACTTACATGAAGTCCCTTACGATTTAGTATCAACTCACTTCAGAAAAAGAAAATAACAAAACTTGTTCAAGTGAACTAGCTGGATATAAAACCTGCATACTAATATATGCATATAAAGCCCTTTATAAATAAACCATATTTTTCCATTCATTTACAAATACACATAATTGTCCATGTCTTCCCTTTAGAGCTGAAAAGCTGATATAAATAATTCTCTCTATACAGTTCAGCTACTCAAAATAAAGACATTTTAATATTGCTAATCTGGCTAAAGCCAATATTTGTTCCGCAGCAATAACGTATGTTGTTTTCTTCTCCACAATGTTTTAAACTGTTGTAGAGACATCTCTATATTAAAACTAATGGATTTTAAATTAATTCAACATTTGTATTCTGATCACGTTTTCTATCATATATCTGAAAGCTTGCATTCTGCTGATGATAAAGGGCTACAAGAAACAATACTGATTATTTTGAATTAAAATGGCTAAGTTGAAGCTATTTTAGGCTGAAAGGAGCCTATTGATGTCTTTATTTGCTAGGTGCAGCCAAGTCACTGATACAAGGACCAAGTAGGTGACAACTCAAGTTGTAAATGTAGCAGGACTGGGTGTTTGACCTTCCCAGTTTCCATCTAGAGTTCTGCTTTTAAAATAGGGGCCTAGATTCCTCATGCGTCTCTTCAGCTTGGTTCAGTTGCTCTTGCACAGATGTCAGATGCCATATGCCATGTCCTGGGAACATTTTGCCTCAGATGCTGTTTCAGAACGGCACAGGGCTCCTGTATCTGTTGTGTTATCTCTGGAAGTCTTATACAGATGTCTCAGAAAACTCAGGGCATCTAAACCAGCCCAAACCATTTCTTCTTAGGCAACTGAATCCCTCTCCTACAGTTGATCAGATTAATCCAAGAGAAAGTGAATTGCAATTGGCACCATGGTAAGAACCAACAGGTGGCATCTCAGTTACGTGAAATTATTGTTGTGGGTTTTGTCAATGAATAGGGTTAGCTGGTCTATGTAAGTAAAGTTTCTGAAACAGTATGTTCTGCAAGAAAAAAAAAAAAATAAAAAAAAAAAGAGGGAATGGCAACTTATTGCTCCCCAGGGGCTGCCTGCTGGGGTTAAAGCAATTGCTGCTGCAGATGAAAACCCACTCCTGCACCACTACCACAGCACGATGGTCCTGACTGCCTCACCCCTCCCCTGGCCACCTTGGCAGAGCAGACAGGAAAGCTCTGGAAATGTTATTCTCCTGGTTTTAGCTATACCACTGCCAAGACAGTAACAGTAAATAGCCATATCTAAGAGCTGCGGGGTAACTCAGTCTTGTATGGCCTGACCCCATGCATTGGCAAGCAATAAACTGTAAGGAGACACACTCATACACCGGCGGGCTGAATGTTGAAATCACACAATATAGGTACTAAATGCCATATACGTACTAAATGCCATATACCAATAAGTGCAGGTATCTCTTTATGTCTTTGTTGTGGTTTAACCCAGCTGGCAACTCAGCACCACGCAGCCGCTCGCTCACTCCCCCCTCCCTCAGTGGGATGGGGGAGAGAATCGGGAAGGAGAAGAAAGGTTAGAACCATGGGCTGAGATAAAGAGCAAATAATATTAATAGCCCCCCCGGCCGCCCGACTGCCCCCCGCCCCCGCCAGCGTGAGACTCTTAATCTCAGGGTCGTGGGTTCGAGCCCCCCCCCACTAGCATGATGTTCTATGGTCTGGAATAGCTCTTTGGTCAGTTTGGGTTAGCTGTCCTAGCTGTGCTGTACTCCCAACTCGTTATGCACCTGGCCGAGCAGGAGAAGCTCAAAAAGTCCTTGAGTAGTCTGAGCACTACTTGGCAACAGCTGAAAACATCAGTGTGTTATCAACATTCTTGTAGTACTAAATCCAAAACACAGCACTACGCTAGCTTCTATGAAGAAAATTAACTCTATCCTAGCCTAAACCAGGACAGTCTTTATCTCTTTATATCTTTAATGATACATAATATTGTATGCATATGCAGAAATAAGTTTTGCATGCTGTTGCAGATGTGGCCTAGCAAGTACTGAGTACAGTGCAATAAACGTCCCTTGGTCTCCTGGCTGCTCTCGTGCTGATGCAGCCCAGGACTCAGTTTTAGCTATTTGGCTGCAAGATCAGCAGTGCTGACTCATGTTATAGCTTTTCCTTGGCCTGCCGGAACTTAACGTATAGGTAGGCAATACTGCTGCTGCCGCTAATGTAAGTATTACCCAAACAGAGTGCATTTATGAGCCCTTGTTCTTCATCGTCATCACCAACATCAGCAGAAAGGTATCCACGCATTTGTGAGAGACTGGGAGGTCTTTCCATAAGAAAAGGTAGACGTAGCTGTACTACTCATTGCATTTAGCTGTATTACACCAAAGCACATAACAAAGACAATTGCCAAAGGAAAACAGCGCAAGTCCCTACATCAGAACCTTTCTGTGGACTAACACAATAATCAGTAATTGGCACGACTCCGTTTTAAGGTCAGACAGAGGTTTTGACATCACTTGCCCTGGCAACCATTATCTGCCCATTAGATAGTCTGAGCAGAAAAAAAAAAAAAAAAAAAGCTTAATCACGGTCCTAGCAAACGCAGTCAGTACTACTAAAAAGTCAGAACTTTGCACTTCTATAGTTTTTCTTTAATATAATTTAATTGCTTGGCACTCCACATTATCTCCATTTGGCCAACTATCTGTAGTTGTTTGCAACACTCCCTATTTTTGTATTTCTAATAAACTGCTGGATATCGTCAATGTGTAAAAGGCTATGTATCTACATAAATCAAAATATTAAAAACCAAAAATGTTAAGCTTATTAAAATAAAACTATTGGAAATTATGCATTAGACATAAACCCATCTTGGACATTTCCATGGCCTTTTTTCTCCCTACAGACTACATTTTGACAATTCTTTTACACTTTTTTATAAGTATAAAAAAGGATTTGAGAGTATCCACTTCAGAAATTGTAATGTCCTCCTATTGTTTCCTGGTTTTTCTCCACCACAAAAGATTTGTAGTCTTCTACATTGCTGAAGGTCATGGATGGTTTTATCATCCAGCCAAGCAAATAACCAGAATTTGGCTGGGCAGCAAAAAGCCATTTTTCAAGTTCTGCAGCTGCCTGCCACAGAGACGATCAGGCCTGGAGACTTCATTTTAATTAGTCTCTCTTCTCCCTCAAGCTGATCTTCTCTTGATTCAAAAAGGGTCAAAACCTGACTGCAGAGACTGTTTGGAAATTTTAATAATAATTCACCTGAAGGTGGGATTAACTGCCTCAAATCTTCTCAAATGTCAACCAGATACTTTGTACTCAGTTAAGGAAAAAAAAAAAAAACACATTAAATTTACTTTTTAACCTATTCTTCCTCTATGAGAGAAATATTTTACCTAACACAAGATGATACATATACACGTCTTCAAATAAATGTGTGACAGTGTAAGTCAGTATACTTTGTACTCAGTTAAGGAAAAAAAAAAAAAAAACACATTAAATTTACATTTTAACCTATTCTTCCTCTATGAGAGAAATCTTTTACCTAACAGAAGATGCTACATATACATGTCTTCAAATAAATGTTTGTGTGACAGTGTAAGTCAGTCATAATATAGTATTTTGATTCTAAATGTACATCTGGTTTACAAAATCATCTCCCTCAGCTTATTTCCATCATCTGATTATGATCCTTAACACACATGCTTTACTTTACAACTAATAACGTTTACAACTTCCCACTGAGACTCACCTAACAACGGCAAATAGTTCACAGGGACTATGGCCTGGCCTTTTGCCAGGGACGAGCAATGATCCTCTACCAGAATAACACTTTTCTAGGTCAAAATAAAACAAAGTAAGGTGTAATTCATCCCTTTGCCCATGCTAACCAACTGGAACACCTCAAACTGTTATCAGCTCTTCCCCACCATCCAACAAGATCTGACTTTCAATTATCGCTTACAATTGTAATTGGATCAAGACAAGTATCTTAAAGCAATAACAAAAAAGTCTATCTAATTAAACTTAACCAGAATTAATTTTCCAGTGAGTTATACAGCCTAAAACTCACGGATAGATATTCAGGAACTTAAAAGTTATTTTTCCTTTGCAAAACCTGTAACCAACTTTCGCTCTTCCTGCTGGGCAAGAAGCCATCACTCTACTGGAAGCTCCAGCTAGAAGAGAGTGGTGTAGTGAGCAGCACTGATTTCTCAGAGAAAACAGCAAACCTGTCCTTCACTCCTTTGACAAAGGTAAAACTCTTCACTGCAGGAGACAGCTTTTTATTGCTCAGCTTGAAACTACAGGGGAAAAAAAAAATAACCGGAGAAAATAACACAAATGTCTATGTTCAATAAAAATATACAGAAGGCTAAAGAATATATATAGATACATAGAGACAAAAATAAAGCTATAGATACAGGAAGATGAGGAAGGAGATCTGGAGAAGAATGTCATGAAAATTAAACATTAATAATGCAATGCCTATATTACAGACAAAAGTATTTTTACCCTGAAGACGATCAGAGGAAGGATAAATAGTTCATAGCAGCTGTTTGACATATCACTAAATATACATTACTGGAAAATACCGCACTACAATGGCAGTGAGATGGAAGCAGCAGATGCTGATAAGCGTGAGAGGAAGACAATTTAGGGATTCCAACAATTGGACCTTTTAACAATAATTGATATTTCAAATTTGACTGAATGATTATAATTGACACTAAAAAAAAAGCATTCATTAGGACATTGGTTGCAAAATTCTGAAATACAGCAGAGCTATAAAGAATTATCATTTTGAAAAAAAAAAAAAAAAAACCAAACCAACACACCCACCTGATTTTTCCACAAGGTATTACAAATGCCAAAAATGAAAGAAATTGCTTGGAAAAAATATGCCTGTGCCATGCATTACATGATAAAGAAAATCCAATTTACAAATATGAGAAAAAATAATCTGAATCTGGATAGAGCAAATCACAGCAATCGGAACAGATCACCGACGGCTCCCAACAGTCACTTCACCTTCCCTACCATCACTTTGATTATTTTTTTTTTTTAAACTCTTTACTGAAAGAAAAAAAAAACAAAAAAACCCCAACCAAACCATAAATCAGTGGATGACTCCAGCTGACTTTAGGTGTAAGCTGAGCTGTGACCCTGCTGGATCTGCACTTCTCACCATCCTGTGGGCTGGTTTTCTGTACCGACCTTTCTACCTGTATCCAGAATTTCAATGGCATAGCTGTGCATCAGACAAGACTGCTGCTCTTCCACTTCTCTCTGGCACAGAAGCCTACCTTTCATACATGCCCCCAAACCAGAATCTGGGCTAAATTTACTGATGTAAATAGATTATTTTACCTGGCTATCAAGAATTTACTTTATGCAGCAGTTTAGACATTGGTGACTGCACGTGAAGGACTAGATTCGTGTTTCAGTTTTCCCTAGAAGTTGTTTAAATTATGACGAAGCTTTTTTCCAAACCATACTCTTTCATCATTCAGCATAATGAAATCTCATTCAAAAAGAGATTGGTTTTGTTGTTTCCCTTAATCTGGACTCCTAAATGAAGTCCTCCTGAAGTTAACTCTATTTTAAATTATCTTTCTAATGTGTCATAGGATTCATCTCCGTGAGAACACTGTTTCAATTTAACCATTCACAATTTGATTTAGTTGAATGCAACCTTGCTTTATTTCAATTTATCTTGTTACAGGTTAAGTTAATGGGGAATTGCCTGAAGTTCTGGCTCAGCTGCACAGAAGCAAACAGCTGTAGCGATTTAAGATGTTCCTGTTCTCCAGCTGCTCACTCTGTCCCTCTGCCAGATATTACTGTCCCTAGAAATTCGGCAAAAGCGAGCCCATGCTCAAGCCCCGGCTACCGTAGCTGACATTTGTGCATATTGATGTAAATGCATCTTCACATATTTTCTCTGTTGAATCCCCTAAAGCAGCAATAACCTTCAGAGAAGGGACACAGCAAAGCGTGGACACATTTGACAATGGCTTTCTGCTGCTTACCTCTTGCTGAAAAACACCGTTCAACACCCTACACAGGGGAACTTATTGAAATTATCCTTCCACAGCCATGAGAAAAGGACCCTGCATTGCTAAGTCTCCAAAATTTGTCAAATATTCATGTAATTAATAGATCTATCCACATGCACTGGTCTGCTTGAATTCCTTGCTCACATGGAAACTGTGTCTTATGTCTGCCAGGCTCATTTCAGCTGTTTTCAAGACCAAAAGAGTTAAGTGATTCAAACAATGGTGAGAGATTCATTTCTTGATTCCAAATATGGGAAACCAAGTTACCGAAGAGGAACATTTAACACAGGATCATGCAACAAGCTCCCTTCCAAGGTGCCAAGCAGGATTTCTTTGTGAACCCTCCGGGAGGGGAAGGCAAGGGGATGGAACAGCTACCTTTCAAAACAGACCTTTAAAATGGGGGAAAGGAGGAGGGTTCCTATCTACCCAACACTTCAAGTCCAGGACTAGTTTGTTTTGAGAAGTTTTGTGTATCCGTATCCTTCCTTGTTTCCTTGCTTGAGATGGGAGCCCAGAAACACATTGGCAGAGGGATTATTTTTGAGAATAGTCTTCCTGCCCTTCACAACATTTTCATGTTTGGTGGAGTATTTTTATAAAAACGAACGTGTATCTTTCCCAAGTTATCATTTTGCTGTCATAGTACAGGTGATAGATTATGAATGCCAAGTATTTTCTCCAAAACCCTCCTCCCACCAACATTACAGGGCTCATGATGTCATAGCAACTACCTAAAGTTCCACACAGCCAGCTCTTCCTTACAGCCCATCTGTCACAACTCCATCTAAAATTATATTAGTGACTTTTCAGAGAAAACAAGATTGAATGTGAGAGGTTGTGTCATTTAGCAATTTTTTTTTTTTTTTTAATAGATACAGTGAAACTGTTTGGGCAAAGTTGTAGTGAAGGTGGAAGTGAAGATCTAAAATGCCTAAAGATTTTTGTATTGACTCTAGCAACAGGTGACTCTTGTGAAATGCAACTAATCATCATGGTTAAACGTGCTGTTAGCAGCTACCTACCAAAATATCCTGATACTACAATAGACAGGTTTTGTTTGTTTCTTTTCCCGTGTATTTATCTTTTCCCCTTAGAACTCAAAGGTTATTTCATACGCTACAAAGAACCATCAAGTAATTATAGGCATCTAACGGCATTTGGGCTCCAGCATCAATTCACACTGTAGTCTTGAAAACGCTTGCTCTCTGAGGGCTGTTATTCATTAGGTTTTACAGAATAATTTATTGCCTGGAGTTTATTTTCTTAACTGATTAGCTGACAAAACTATATTGTGGAGGAACAAAATAATTCCTACTTCTGCTTTCACCTATTTGTTTTTTATATCAAAGTTATTAAGCCTTAATAAAGGTGTTTATTACTGTAATTCTTCCCTTAAAAGTCCAAAAGCTAAACGAGAAATTCTTTAAAAGAATCTCAGCATGGCTAACATTTTATCTTCCAGCCCTGAAGATTTGCTTACGTTAGAGGCAGGAGTCCTTTTTATAAAAATAAAAATTAAAAAAATAAAATCTAATTTCTTTTTTTAAAGAAAGATATTTAACACTGCAGCCTTCTCTGAGGGAGGAAGGTTTATCTTATGTCTCCCCGCTCCAGGATTAAACAGAGCTATCCCAAGGACTTCTTCCAGCCTTTCTCTCATTGCATGGTTTTATTAACTGATATACAATAAATCAAGAGCTACCATACTAGACTCAGAGTCACAGGAGACTTTGTTTTCTTGCCTTTATCTACCATCTTGACAAGGAGGACTTTGCCTAAGGTACTACCCAAATGATCTAACAGAAAGTTCTTCACTCCGTTGGTTACGGCACCTCAGCATAAGGTAAAATATCACATACTGTCTATCTGCATTGAATAAAAGCACAGTACAACAACATCCGAGCTAGTGTGGCACAAAGCTGGAACACCGAGACAATGAACTACAGTATGATACCAAGGTGCAGTTGTTTTTTCTCGGGTGGGTAAGTTCTGATCCTCAAACGGACTCGTACTCAACAAAGAACCCTTTGGTAAGGTCCATCTGCATAATCCCAAATTATATAGGTAGGAGCTCTGATGAGAAAAAAGCCAAACAAACCTTTTGCCACGTAAGAGGAACCAGTGCTGTTCCTGCATTAAATCACAAAGGCACTCTTTGTATTATAATTATTTAACAATTATTTAACAATACAGGCGACCTATTTAACAATACATGTAAAAATGGTAAAACGTTAAGGATATTATATACTGCATGTGTCTGAATATATATATATATATATATATGTACAAAAGCAAGAATCCATGCTGAAAATTCAAGTTTCCAAACAACGTTTCAAAGTGATTCCATCCATTCCTCCTGTAATGTCAAAAAAACCATATAGAAATGCTAGGAACACTTGGGATTTGATATCACAAGAAGATGAAGAAATCAATTGATTTCTTTGACACGTCCATGCCTACAGGTTCACCCTGCCAGAACATCGTTCCACCCTTCCTCTAGCCCGTGTATTCTGTTTTCTGGTGTTTTACTCCACTTGTTGCGAGCAGAACTGAAGACGGATTGCCAGCTCTCACAAAGAGGGAGGCTGCCCACATCTTTCTACCGCAACACGCTCAATGGACTCTTATGAAAATGGAAACTGTTGTTATGAACAACACCGTGGAGTACCACTGAGAAAAGCAAGTTCTGTTAAGCTTTATATAAAACAGAAGGGCGAACTGAAAATTTAACGTGAAAGGCAATTTACCTAGGAAACTGATACAATTCATGAGTGGCTAGAGGGAGGAAACAGTCTGGTTAGAGGATTAAAAGACTGACAAATGTTTCTTAGGAATCTGAAGATGGATAGCACTAGATAGATGCTTGATATTCTTCAAAGGAGTTAATTATTTCCAAACCAGTAAATAAGGTATTAGGTTACATACAAGTATTTGCCTTATTACCACTTCAAATATTTTCATAACAACTTTTTCTACAGCACACAGATGCTCAGATACTGAAAACCAAAACTCATCCAAATTCCCCAGAATACCATTAAGTCCTTATGTCCTCACCAGCCAGTTTCATTTCAGTTCATCCAGGTCTGCAACTGGATGTAGAGAAGGGGGGGAAAGAAAAAAAAAAAAAAAAAAAAAAAGGAAAGAGGATGGACTCTTTAGATCTCCCCAAAACTCATCTTCCCACCTGCACCCCTCAACTGCTTCCCTAGAATGGTGAAAACCTGTTCCATACCACAGAGTTAATGAATCTTTTCTTCCTTTTGTCAAAGGAGACAGTATCTGATCTGCAAAGCATTTAATTATGGCATTTAATAACTTGGTTTGCCTGAATGCAGAGAGAAAACAGATTAGACACCAATACATTTTTACCCTTGGTTTTGAGGGGGGAAAAAAGAGAAATCCACTTAAAATGAGAAATTGTGATTGAGGGCAAATAAACACTACAAATCATCTCTTCTAACGGTTTGATGCAGCATTGCAGCCATCTGCAAACCACCTTATAGCCTCCCACTAATCTGACTTTTCTAACACGCTGCAGGTTGACATCTACTGGCATCAGACTTTAAAAATGCTTCAATCAAAAGCTGTATAATCCTCATAACTAAAATGTCTTTGTTCTGGTTTATGATCAAACATTTCTGAAAACACAGCCACCAGTCCCAGCAAGCATTCAAGATGCTCACAGGTGAGTTAAGGCACAATAAAAAGCACAGTAATCTAGCAAATCTCCTTGGAGAATGTGTTGTTTATCACCCTGCCTGCAGATGCTTACACTACAAACGTATTGGCAACCATTTCTAGCAGATCATATACAGAGACATGAATGTAATTTGAAAAGTTTAGAGATGCACAGAAAAAGCAATCAGCAGCCTCAATAGGAAATTTCAGGAAAAAGTAAAATTATTTGGTAAAGATGAACGATGGTTAAGTCCTTCAGTGGAAAAACAGGGGGAACTGAAGAAGCAATGACCTTTCGTAACCATCTTTCAAGCCGCAGTTTTTAGAAACTTTTGTGTTGCCCATAAAATTAGCTAGAAGATAAATCTCACTATGGTGATTTGCTCTTTATAAGTCCAAAGCCAGTGTTCTGAGTTCTCGCTGTATAATTACTTCAATATAGATAAAGCATGAGTCATCTGTTCTACTCTAACCTTTGCATTCAAATTTGAATTTTATTCTTGCTTATCTTTTTTCCTAAATTGATATTACTGTCTACTATGTTTATTAAAAACAACTTAAAGCCATAGTGCATGTCAAACTCTGCACTGAGGCACCATTTGTTGTGTTACTTCAATTGACGTGTCTCGGGGAGATTATAATTCTAATCATTTCTATTAACTATGTCAAAGTTTTCTTTTTTTTAAATGTCAGATTTTGTTTCCTATTTCAAATTATGCCTTAATACCCAAGAGGCTTTTAGCAAATGCTCTGCACACCTAGGTATGAAACTCTGAGGCACTTGCATGTGTTCCTGCTAACATCACAAGCATGGGTGATTAGGCAGTGTCCTTAGCATTCCCAAATTTTCCCCCTCTGGATCTCTTCCTCCTCTCCCATTCCTAGTGAGACAAAATTTCCATGATACAGAATTCAGAAAAAATATATAGGTGGGAAATAAAACACTGAATAGTAACTATAGTACCTTCTAAGACCCAGGAAATGAATTCCTTGCCCCAGAAAGAGACCAGCTGGTACCCTCCCTTCGCTCATCAATAAGCTAATCCTGGAGAAGGACCGTACTCAAAGGGAAATTAAAAAGAAAGCCCCCCACGTCTAGACTACGGTAACAGATTTTAAGGTTAAATACTTGGTTATCTCTGTACATTTTTGCCCACGACTTACCACAATCCTTCAAACACACTTGGGTAGTAAACTGGATTTCTGTGTACTTAAACGGCTGCAGGATGAGCTGCTACACACAGAGGAAAAATTCAGTTAATACCTCGTTGTGGTGGTTTGGGCTGGGATAGAGTTATTTTCTTCATGCTAGCTAGTATGGGCCTGGTCTGCCAACTGACCCAAGGGCTATCCCACACCATATGAAGTCATGCCCAGCATAGAAAGCTGGAGCAAGAAGAAGGAAGGGGGGGGGGGCCATTTGGAGTGATGGCATTTGTCTTCCCAAGTCACCATTACGCCTGATGGAGCCCTGCTTTCCTGGGGATGGCCGAGC
>NW_009258485.1:371094-375430 GCF_000687185.1 Egretta garzetta | reverse complement strand
GATTCTTTCCCCCATCCCAACGGGGGGGAGCGAGCAGGTGGCTGCGTGGGGCTCAGTTGCCAGCTGGGGTTAAACGACAACACTTGCTTAAGGGAATTTCTTACAAAGCCTGGCCCCAGATATCTAACAGTGGCTCTAAGCCACTGAAAGAAGAAAAAAACCACCAACCTAGAATTTAGGAGGTTGTGGTTATTTTTAAAGGTTCCCTTTACAACCCCCTCCCCTCCTTTTCAGTGACCCAACCATGGTATCTATTATTTTTCCCCAGCCACTTTGGAACTGCATAGTAACACTTTCAGCTAATCTGAATAAATGAAAACACGACACTTATTCAGCATTTTGAATGGGATTCCCTTATTTCATTAAATACTCTTTTCTTTTCCGTGACCAACAGATATGAGCCGATTGGAAGATGTGCGACGCAGCAGTGAGAGCTCGCTGCTCATCACAGCCCTCAGGCTCCCCTGCAGGGAGCTGAATCTGGAGAAGGTTTTGCAAATCGCTAGCAGAGAAAGCAGACAAAGGCTCAGCAGTCTCAAAGACTCCCACACACCACACGAAAGACACTACATGAATAACTTTTCTTAATATCCCCCTTTTTTTTTTTTTTTAATTTAAGGATGAGTGGTCCATTTACTACCATCTGAAAGACTAGGAGAGCCTTTAAGCTCTCAGTTTTGAGACAGGGGGATGTCCAACATGTGCAAATTTACTACCACTAATTAAATTCAACACTGCTGTCTACCTCTTCTTTTGGAAATCCAAACAAAAGAATTGACTCTAGAATCATTTTTTCCTAAGTCTTGGAAAACAAAAAGTAGATAGGGATCTGGTAGTAAAGTCAATCTTAATAGGCACTGTTTAACTAATGTGCAAATATGCAAAAGCAGAGCTTTCTCTATTTTTGCTAGGGTCTCGTTTATAAGTAGAGGTTGGGATCTCTGAATGGAGAAGATTGAAGTGTTACTAATGAAGAAAATTTCCTGAAGTCTTTACACCACACTAGCGTTTTGCCTCCCCTTTTGCTGTGTAATGCATGAGAGACTACAAGAAAAAGCCCATTACTGTGCCTGTGTATGTACCCTTCAGCTATTTTAAAAACCAAACTCATTCCTTTAATTCTACCCAGCTCATCTTTTCACCCTTACTTAAAAGCATGGCATATATATTCCCATTTTTTTTTATATTGTTCTCTGAGTATGCTGAAACATGTTGATCCAAATCACCAGAGCCCTACAATTATTAGCAGGATTCTAGACAGGTTTCACAATTACCTGGCAGTGCTGTAACTTTCTTCATAGCTTTCTGTATCATAGTAGGTATAACCTGCTGAAATCAGCAGCGTGACACTACCGAGGTTCACTTTATTTTGCAGTTTCTAACATACCCATGGATTTTTTTCAACTCATTTTCTGTAAACTGATTTTTTTTTGGTGGTGGTGGTGTTTTTTTGGTTTTTTTTTTCCTTGACATTTGAATGTAGTTTTCTTTCTTTCCCCCTTCTAGTAAAAAAAAAATATGGTTTGGATTTGAGACTCCCTCAGTGTATGCTCAGAAAGCACATTTTGAAAACAGCACACCTAAGAACAAGGAGAAGCAAGAGCTCTTTTAGCCGAAAAAATTACAGGTAGACACACAAAAAAAATCAGCTCAAATCCATCAGCCTTTCTAGCAGTTCTTCAATGGATGCGACAGTAACATTCGCATTTGTTCACCCACCACTTCAGTCCTTGAGGCAGATGTTTTCCAGCGCTACCCAAACTGGGGAGAACGGAGGTTGCCTCCCAAGCTGCAAGGCTGTGTCTCATCCTCTCTACTTGAACCTTCCAAGACCAACGTGAAAAAAAAGGATACAAAGGTTCTTATGTGGCTACACACAGTGTAGATCAATGCCAGTCTTTTTAGAAATTGCAATCCTTTCTGGCTCAGCATGTATAAAGAGTGACAGTAATTGCTGGGCACAAACATTTCCCATCCCTCAGCTGAGTTCCTGAGGTTTCCTATAAATGTGTTGGAAAGAGTACAGCCTGTTCTTAATCTCCTGCAGTAAAGACCCGAACTGACACTGAACTGGGGTGGAGCAAGGGCTTCACCCTGCTCTCCGACTCTACTGGAAACCTAAGGAGACCATGACCCAAAGTCTCAGACATCCTGAAGCCAGCTGATGCTGGCAAGATTGCAGAGGGCACTTGAAACGATGCAGCAAACACAAGATTTCAGGCCAGCCGAGATGCACGTCTTTCCCATCCTTGTTTGCCTCAAGTCCCGTTGGACTGAAGAAGCCAAGCAGAAATGACAACAACCATAAAACCAGAAAAAATAGTTTTGTCATCTGAAACTCAAAACGCAACGCTGGCCAGGCTTTTGCCTGCCTGGCAGACGGTCTGGCAGAGGAGGGCAGTCGAGCAAGAAGGAAAGGGAAGCAGATAAATTTGTACACCGGGATGTGCTCTGCGATCTGTCCTCCTGGGAACTCTGTTGTATAAACATCATTTAAGAGTTCCTAACATTGCTTTCAGACCCTTGTGGGGGAGTATTTAATAGGTGAAGGGCTCTCCTCTCACTAAATTAGACTGCGGATTTGGAAACACACCTGTACCGCCCATCTCACTGCAGGAACTCTTAAGCACAACTTGGCCATGAGCCTGCATAGTGGCTTACTGAAGGAGTATTTAAAGCCAAATTCATGGAATTTGACAGCTTCCCCACAATAACTAATTCACTAATCGGGGCGACACAGAATTATTTTTTCTAAAAACCAGGGTCTACCAATTTTAGCCCAGACTTTGCTAAAACACAGTGCAAGGAAATTCTTCATTCACACCTGACCAACAACTAAGTCTTGCACTTTGGAAGAGGTTAAGGGAAAAAGAAAAGAAGAAAAAAAAAAAATAAAAGAAAGAAAAAAAAAAAGAAAAAGAAGCTTTTCATTCTAAGCATTCAAGACAAATAACAAAGGAGGCATAAAGCAAATATTGTAAAGGATCTGTTTCAAATCAGTTTCCAGAAGACAACCTGAATTAGAACAGAAGAGAGGGAGAAGCTGAGGAAGAATTCATCTAGGCAAATTATTTTCTCTCCATATCCTTCATATCCTTCAGTTTAGCCTTCAGTGTGTTAGTCCACGTAAGTCTTTACCAAAGCTTGGAACGTGATGGGACTGTAACACAGTGGGATTAATAAATAAGTAAATTATTTTGATTTTTTTTTTGTGTCACTGCTGATCCCGAAGCAGTTTCCAGATTGATGGCACCGACCTGCACCTAACAAGGTACATATAGATTTTGGCACCATTTCAATACCGAGCAAAGTCTTGCAAAGGGAAGGTAAAACACATTGCTAAAAGTTGCAGTTTGGCAGAGCCATATAATTAATGTCTTGTTGCTTTTCCCTATTTTGTCAAAATATTCAAAATAATGTGATATGAAATGAATTATTTTTGTTTGTTTGGCAGCTATCCAGCGTTTAAATAGCAGGGCGGCTGCTGCGCTCAGGGTTGACTTGTCCCAGCACATTATAGTTGTACAATTTCATCTCTGTAGTACACAATCAGGCAAGGGAATAACACAAAGTTATTTAATATTCTGTCTTTACAACAAGCAAACAACCTGGAAGAGTGGATTTCAAATTTTGGCTGGAGATTAACATACAAATGTTCTGAAAATTAGGGATATAATTATGTGAAGTCCATTACAATTTTCAATTACATATTTCCTAAGGCTTTATATTAAGCAACGTCGGGCATCCTGGGCTTGTAACTCCTCTTAGTCCTTTGCATCATCCATCAACAAAGAAACACCACAACCGAGTGACTGCAAAAAAGGGTGTTAAGAATTTTGCAGGTAAAGTGAAAGGGAAAAAAATAGTTGGGTGTTTCAGCTTCAAAAAGTACATGAGGTGGTCCTGGGGCTCTTGGCCATCCAAAGTTTTTGTATGCTGGTGATAGCAATAGAAAGCTGAGGACCCAGATATCTTTTTTTCATTCCTGGATCTGTTTATTTTAGGGATCAATTGCAATACAAAATAAAGTTAATGATTAATAAAATAAATGCGTGTGTGTGCGTGCACCTTTCTCAAATTTTATTAACAGTTTGTAAGTAATAAAGAAGTGGGACTCAATTAACTGTACTGAATGTAATCACAAGCCCATAAATTCTTTTTACTGTACTGCTGTGGCTTTGCATACTAATAGCTCATATTTCTTTCTGCTTTTTTTTCCTAGAAGTTTTTTGTGCAACATGGTAATTACATAAATTGCAGCATTCTTTTTTAGTGGCTATTGGAAAAAGTAGTTATGGATTTTAAAAGAATCATTGTTTCCTTGCTTTTAAGACAG
>NW_009258485.1:347907-371051 GCF_000687185.1 Egretta garzetta | reverse complement strand
GAAATATTTGGCAGTTTCATAGCTGAAGAATTCAATTGAAATAATTTCTGGAATTAGAGGAGTCCACAATAAAGACAGGCAATGACAAAGGAAAGGTGAGAGTGGCTGGGGAAGAGCTCCTCGGATAAAGCACTGAGTCCATTTAGGGCATCATCTTTTAAGATAACTGCAAACTTCTTGGAGAATGTACAAAGGGAAACTGCAAGCATGTTGAAGAGATGCAGGAAACACATCCTACAAGGGAAGGCTTTTGTTCATTCTTAAGAGGGAAAAAAAAAAAAAAGGATGGATAGTTACACCTTAGTCAACTGCAGCGGAAGCAACGCCGATCTTGCGAGGACCTTAGCAGGCTAAAAGAACATCTTTTGGAGAGAAACTCTATTTTATCCTGCCATTAAATGAGAACAAGGGACAGGGTGATTTCTTTAGGTGTCTTGTAGGCAATTCCATAATTCTTTAAAAAGAAGATTAAAAGGCAGATCTGAAACTGAAAGAAGCCTTACGTTTTTTCATCTGCATTTTTAAGTTCTATGAAAGCTAAACAACTTTCCTTTCCAGATTACATAAACCACGATTTCCTATGTATTTATTACATGACTACAAATAGCAAAAAAATATTTCAATTATGCACGGCTACAAGAATTGCCATGTTTCTCAAGCAAGTTCCCGAATACCCTGAGCACACCTCATAAATGTCTCTATATACTAATGATCAAACTCATTGTTAGTATTATTTCTCCGATTCACTCATTACAGTCCAGTTTCGGAATATAAAATGTGCTTGATAAAAGAAGAGTTTTCATCAGTTACATACTGCCAGCTAGCAAAGCAGAAAATTGAGAAAATGGCCATTTCTATTTCATATTGCTTAATATCCATCACTTTAATGGAAATGAGATAAAGTAGATAATGGTAATAAGAATAGTATTAGCAGCACATACATATATTACATATTTCTCAGAGGTACCATTGTTGTACCATTTACATTGTTAATATTAAAATGTCTCGAGCAGCACAACCCAATGTAACCAATACTATAAATATTACCTTTAATATAAAAGAGTTGAATGAGCTTTTAACCTTGAATTTGATACGATGTTGGAAATAACTTTTATACTTATGTGACCTAGCTCATGTGAATAGCTAAGTACTTTTTCCCCTCAAATAAATCTTTCTCCAAAGTAAAACTTCCTTGGACTATTCTTAGCTGTAATAACTATTGCACATTAAGTGATCATAGACCTTTTCTGTACTTCTTGTAAGTGTAACTCAGAGGCAGAAATGTCAATTTAGACGAAGCCTTTGTAGGTAATATTAAATACAAAGAAACACTTTAAGAAATGTTCCATTTTAGGGTTATTTCATTAAAGAAAAGTATTCAGGAAGGTTATCCACATGTTGAAATATCCTGAGTCCAAGTAGAAATGTGATTTCAAATGGTTTTTGAATAAGAACACTTTTAAAAAAAAAAGAAAAAAAAAAGGAGGGGAGGGGAGGACAAAAGGAAGGAGTTTGGATTCTTCAAAATAAGCTGCACCTGGATCATAGGAACATTCTGGTTGGAGGAGCCCTCAGGAGGTCTCTAGTCCAACCTCCAGCTCAAAGAAGGGTCAGCTATGAGACCAAGAGATCAGATCCGTCTTCTCGGGGCTTCCCCCAACCCATCCCACGTATTTGTACACCGTTGGGCAAAGCACTGAGGACAGGAATTAGAGGAGCAGAAATGCATATTGGGCTCAGAGTGTAGGTCTGTGCAAAGAAGCCTGTGAGGGAGCACTTCTTCACTCTGCTCAACAAAAGCAACAGGGTCAGGAATAAGGCAAAGCTGGGAAGTCTGAGCACAAAACAGTAGGGACAGGGGGAGGAAGAAGGCGATCATTGGATCCTATCTGCAGGGTGCTGCAATATGAGCAAGGAAGAAAAAGCTGGGCAGAGCTTGGGTAAGGGGCAAATAGAAAGATCAGCGCAGAAGTGAACTCATTGCCAAATGCCACAAGCAGGAGCTGGACTCATAGAGTATGTGCTATATTCTGAGCCAGACTGCTGGCACAACTATTTTTATTAAAAAAAAGATGGTTGATGTGATACTTCTAATTTCCATTTAACTAAATAACTATGGGAAAAAAAATATTTTTGTATTTTTTTATCATAATATGCATCAGTGCAATGTAGATGATATAAAGCATCTAGTACCTTCAGATATACATGCTGGCAGTCCTGAAATTTGACTATGCAGAAAAATGGAAGGAAGCTTCAATACAGATTTGAATGACTATCACTGTGAAGAACCGGAGAACCATGAGGTTTAAATAGAAGATGTTAAGTTAGAAATTAAGAGTTTGAAGCTCAACTTCTTACACTAGGGACTATTGATAAGAATTTGTTATAAGTCAGATAATCATCAGGTGCAAATGGTAATGGAGGGAAAAGCTATTACTCTAAATAAGTATAATCTACTCGTATAATGTGCCTGTGAATAAGGCAAATGCAATACTAGGAGTGTTGGGCGAGCAGAGATAGGAAATATTAATGGTATTGCATAAGGCAGTGGTGAGTTTTCATCTGGAACACTCCGCACTTGCAGTCATTTACATTCAAGAAAGGAATTTAAATGAGCAAAGCAGGGAAAAAAAAAAAAAAAGGAGTTTGGAGGATGTGCTAAGATACTATTGCTGGAAAAAGCTAAAAAAGTGGGGATTGTATCGTTTTAGCAAAAGGAAGGCTGCAAGGGGACACTGTAGGACCGCTCTGCTGAAAGTTACCATGAAATAAAACTCTACGGAGTAAGATTTCTTTAACATGAAGGACACCGTTGGCAGAAAATTAATCAGGTATGAATTGGCTAGGAATAAATACAATCCAAAACCTACAAGGTTTCTGAAAATAACAAGACTGGGGTTCTCAAAGAGCCCTTCAGGAAGTATTGGGGCAAAAATAACCCTTAATTTTAATGAGAATCTTCCATGGATTCATAAGCAGGATTAAAAGACATGTCTGCAATAGCGGGGGTCTGGTCGTATGAAATATAAGAGGCTTCTTTTGGGCTTGTATTTCTTCTCTCACAAATCCACCTCTAGGTATGCATCAGTTGTTTATCCGTGTGGTGCTTTCACTCCATCTGCCAAGACACAAACTCCTATCTCCATGGTGCAACGGGAAGAATAGAAAGCCCGCTATTAAGAACACAGGTACTGCTTTATTTTTCATAAAATGCTATGATGGAGTGATACAGCAACCAGGAAAAAAAAAAAAAAAAAAAAAAAAAAAAAAGATATTCAACTTCAGATCTCCCAAGAATGACAGTAAAAAGTTAAGCAGCACTTAGTTTTCTTTAAGATGTCGTTTCTGTTCAGTGTAACTGCTGACGCTTAATGCAGATAGATGGGCTAAGCAGACTCTGCGAAGACAAAATTTCCTCCTTTACATCCACTCTAAAAGCTTTTAAAATCTCTCTGTCAGGAACAATTTGACTGCATATCAATTGCATTCCCCTACCACTGCAAAACTTATAATAAGGGAATATCACGGGGAAGAAAAAAACACATTTTGGTATCTGACAGTAAAAGGAAACGCTGTCAATCTAATCGGCTGGAAAGCTGGGACTGTACATTAACCTGACTTTGCTCATTAAAGTTCTCATTCAATTAAAACAGCAGCTGGGATACGTCTGCATGACGCCACACTGCCCTGCTGCCAACGAGTTCATTGCTAGTGGATCTCTGGTGGCCTCATGAAGAACGGGCTCTGGGACTTGAAAGTTTTTCAGGCTATCCACATCGTTTGTAAGAGAGATCAACTAACAACATATAAACTGCTTACCTGTATCCTTAACACAAAGGATGTGCAGTGCCTAAATGTAAGAAATGATTGAGACATTTTCCTGTTTTTTTCAACATACAGTCTGAGGTTTTACACACCTCTTCTTTAAGTATAGGATTTATACAGATAAAACCACTCTGCTTTGAAAATTAAAGATCTGGAATAGGTCTTACTTCACATTCTTCTATTTTTTCCCTGTTGGTCTTCTTTCACAAATTAGAAAAGAGGAGATAGGAAGTTCATAATTTAGCCTGGGGTTCTCAAAAGAACAAAAAAAAACCAAAAGCAGTTTTATCCACAACAACATACTAAAAGGAGCATAATTGAATCACCCTCCATATATACCTATAGGAACAATCAAACAGATCCCCAGGGTGAGAGGCACCATTTCCCAAATGCCTATATTCTGTGTATCAGTAAAACTATAATTCTCCTCACATAGTCTCCATATAGCTCATAGTTTTTTATAATGCCCCTAATAAATAGCAGTAAAGGTAGATATTTCCAAAGGACAAACTGGTGGCTTTATTCTCAATTCACAATACCGCCTAAGCAAAAGCAAAAAATAAAATAAATGCTAGACATGCAGGGAGGACTGGGAGCAGCTCTGTTAAAGTCAATAGTTATACATAAAAATACATAAAATTGGGGAATGAAGAATAACAAATGCCTTTAGATAATGTATGAGAATCACAGTATGAACCCTCAGCAGAGGTACATCTACAAAGAGAAGTTAGTCAGGAGAACCAATTTTTAACTTGCCATTGAAGCTAAAGGGAGAAAGAATAAAAATTTCATAGCATCAGCATTGTCTGAAGAACTCTTTTGTGCTTAAATGGTATGTCCTGAACAATTTTAAAGCTCAAAGTATGGAAATTAGCATCACAATCCATGGCATCTGCTGCTTTCATTTGTGAACGGAGGTTGTTACTGAGCAGGACTGTCAATTTGGCATCTTCAGTGACCAATGCAGTGCTTAAAAAAATAGGTCTTGTTAGCCAAAGTATGTGCATTATTTTCAAAAGCTTTAAAAAGTGGTATTTTTCCATGGTTTAACAAAGTTGCAAGCATCTCCAATTTTCACCCCTGGACCAACTCCTTTGCTAAGACGGAAGGAGAAAAAAAAAAAAAAAAGTTTTCTTTTGTCAAGACTTTATAACAAGTTTTATTTTAAAGAGATGTTTAAAGAAATAATATAAACTTGTAAATAACCAGGACTAGCAATAGCAGTGCTGATCTGAACTGCAAGTGTACTGATAAGAGAGACATCAGAGACACTTCTAAACCAAGTATTTTGACGTACCCTTCCACCTCCCTAGGAATACACGAGAGGCTGCATGGAGTTTATTCAACAGAAAATCAGTGTAAACCACTGGGCTGGAGGAATGGATCTCCAGGAACAGAGCAAAGAGGGAGACCCATTTCCAAACTTCATTAAATGCTGCACTGTGACTTTTGAGTCTTCTCATATGTTTAAAGAGTTATAATATTCAGGCTTTGTATTTTGTGTTCTTAAGAAAAAAAAAAATAAACAGACAAAAAAACCAAAGCTTGGTAGATTGAAAAGCTCCTGGTACATCTCTGCATGCTTCCACCCAACAAGAGGTAGTTACCATACAGCTCTTGCCAGCTCAGCATCTTCTCAGTTTTACACCCTTCTTTTGACAGAGTGGGACTTCTCTCACCAAACAGACACGTCTCCACCACAGACATGAGATGCCTATGTTAGAGCTAGCTGTCTGAGATCTCTTTGTAGTCAGTAAGAGGAAAACACAACTTCCATGTTACAATACTTGCCTCTCTAAAGTATCTCTAAGAGAAGCAATGAGACTATTTCTCTCCTTAAGGAAACTTACTTTCTTCTTTGCCTAGAGAGGGAGTCTAAGGTGAGAATCATTTCAGGGGAGATGGACCTCATCAGAATGGCTTGTAGAGGCACACCTTCATGAAAATATGGGGAGTGTCCTTTCTGCTCAATTTTTCTTGCCAAAGGCAGTGGATAGCATTGATGAAAATTGCTCTACCGTAAATATGACTGTAAGTGATTCCTGGATGAGTTTGTTCCTGTGGCTCTAGCTGTGGTCTGCTAACAAGGTGCTTCCTCCAAGAAAGGAGGGGAGAACATTCTTATTGCCAGTGACCATCTCCACTGCTTTTACACAACGCGCTTGGGTTTCAGTGCTAGGACAGCCTCGTGAGAAACATATTCTTCAGGATTAGTGAAGAGCTTCAGACATTAGGCGGAAGATGAACAGATTCTGGCCACCGTGACAGAATTGCCAGATACTACAAGAAATAAATATCATGATAAAATGAGTTTAAAAAAACAGAACTGATTTTAATTTTAATGGAAATTTTTTTTTAGGTACCAAAAGGGTTTTAATCACCAAACTGTAATCTTCTGTCTCCTTAAGAAGACAAGAGCCACACAAAAGATGTTTTAATGTAACACGACTCTTCCCTGTTTTGTTCCACATGCATTATTTGACCTAATATTTGGACACCTCTCTTTTTTATATATTTGTTTCCAAGGTCTTTCCCTTGGTGACTAATAACTGCTTTAATAACGGCTCTTTGCTGTTTGTCAGGCAGTGCCACTGAAATGCTGAAAATGTCAGACCCCATAAAACCAAAGTCTTAGTGCAATACAAAGTCTTTTTGCTGGAGAAAAGCCAATTTGTCAAAGGAACTGGGTGCTGCATCGTGTCTTCTCTCCCGCCGCCTTGTAACTACCCTGTATGGAAGCCCCGTTTTTTTCTCTCTCCTCCATCCGCCTGCTCCACCTCTCCCTTCGCCAAATCACTTAGCATTGAGTAAACCAGTACAAGGGACATTCTCCACTGGTAAATCACTGCTGCGGGGGATTGGTTACACAAGATTACCCTGTGCAATTTTCATGGGAGAGCAACTCAAGGCACAGGGACCCTATTCCCAGTTCTGCCATTTGCCTTTGAATGATGCTGTACAAGTCGTACCACCTTTCTGTCCTTCAGTTTTCCATCTGAAATCGAGTTATTAATATTCAATCTTTTATAAAGTAATTTGAGTTCTACAGCTGAAATAAGATACTATTTTCTTTTTTTTTTGCTTTTTCATCATTGACCCCCCTGATTTTCTAATTTATTTTAGTCCCACTTTTCATTCTAAGTTTGCTGCTGGAGCAGGAGGGAGTTAAGCAGGTTTGGTAGCATGTTGAGTTACAATCTTTGTCTCTGAGCCTTTAAGACGTATCCTCAAGCTCCAGGATCCAAGAAACTCAAGGAATTACAAGGTGAACCCAACTGGTTTAATTTTAACAAATACATTCAAGCTCTATGGTGCTGCAGATGCTCATCAAATAGCTGTTTGCTTTTAAGCAAGATTTTTTTTTTTAATAATACATACACTGAATCTATAAAATGCCATCTCTTGCTGCATATTTTACGCAGCTCTCACCTAGCAGTTCAAAATATTCAACAGATTTACAATAAACTTCATTGTCCCCAGCTGCACTTGGTTTTTACATCCTTTCACACCTAATCCTCACCATCTGCACATTCAAGATTAGACATGATCCCTAGTGGACCTTGCAGCGTACGAGCCTCCAGCTCAGTGGTTCTGACAAATTTCTCTCATCAGTCAAACCACATCCCATGCACCTACAATTACTTCATAGCATTAGAGAAAGAGAGACTCAGTTGAGTCAGAGAAATACATTAATATTACTTTGCAATTATTCAGTACCTGGGAGAATTATACTTTTAAATTACTCATAAATTGTTAGCATATAGATGTTACAGGTTTTCAGGTACTTTAAAATTTTATAACTAAAGTTTAGTGTCTGTTTATCACCATATTAACACAGGGCCTGCCTTCTTCTTATAGTAGACTTAGAATTTAAATTAGAAGTTTGATTGTTCAAAACAATCTGGGTACAAAGTGTACAGAAATACCTTTTAAAGGTCAGTTCTAAAATGATCATTATGGCTTTGGCATTTTAGATTTGTTGCAATTATTTGAAATCTTAGTCCTAGAGCTATTTGCACAGAACAGGCAATGCTGTTAGACAACTCTAAGTACTTAAGACAGTAGGCGCCGTATAATCCACCTTTCACATCATTCAAAGATTCTTCTACAGCTTTCATTAATATTGCAAAGTTAGCAGCAATATTCTTGGCTACATCGCCTTTGAAGTCATTATTATCTCTGGCTGCAAAATCAAACAATAAGCTGACATATCATCTCGCTCATTAAATGCTGTCTCCTTTGTTGTTTTGGTTTTGGTCTTGGTTTTTTATTTTTTTTTTAATTCTTTTTCTAAGGAACAGATTCCATAGTCCTTTTTCATGTGAGAATTAAAGCCTGCAGGATGCAGTCCAGCATAGTTGCCCATGTGATCTACATGATAGCCCAATTATGTAGCTACTTTTGTCTGTAGCAATTTAAGAAACAGAAACCTAGAGTTACCAAATCAGTGTGTTTGTTTTTCTTATTGAACATGTATAATTCAACTGAAGAGCATGGAAAGTAATAGTGATACTGCTTCAAACCAAAGGAATGACATAAATTTTGATTACCAGGACTGTAACTGAATACGACAGCATCCTTTTAACTCTACACCATCAGTAGACCCCCTAACTTCACTGCATGCTCCACATCCCAGATGCTTTGGGTGGGAGAATGGTTTCACACGCCGGTCTGCACACAAGACCAAATTCATTCAAGTGGTCACACAAAGCCAGGGCAGAAAGTGCTCGAAGCTAGTCCAGATACACAGTTAATGCACAGCTATACGTGCAAGTGGATCTGAGGGCTGAAAATGCTCCTGCATCCTTCTGTTCAGGTACATCTTTAAGTCTTCTGGGTCTTTTCTATCATTTATTACTGCTTCGCTAGAGTCCTAGGTGCACCTTGAATAGGGAGTTAAAACACAGTCTGTATCTTAAGAACAAGCTACTATTTAAATAAGAAATAAAATAATGATAAAAGAAAGCCTACAGGAGTTGGTCTCTACCACAATGTAAAACTAGCAATTTTTTCAATTTAAGGTAACAACTCTCTTCCTCTCTAAAAATTCTGGTTCTCAGAGACGTTTAAATCTATGGGAAATGCCAATTTTGTCCTACTGTATTTTCCTTGTTACTTTCAAAATAATGAATAGCTTTAAACAAGAGAGAAAAGAAAGTTGTAATTTCTGTCCTGGTCAAACACCTCTATTTTCTGAAAAGCAATGAGCATGGTTATCTTCTATTGAGGTACAAGAATAATAGGTATTAATGATGGCACTTCTGCTAATTTCATAACCTTTCCTCCCAGCCGAGTGAAACGGGCTTTATTCAATGAACCTCAGTGAATTCAGACATTTGAACACCGTACGGTAGCACCACCACAACAGCGTTGTACAGCATTTCTAAACAGTGCAAATACGTGTATTTTAGCTACCTGTAGTAGATAATAGATTAGCTCTAGTTGCACTCCTCAATAGCAAATGCTCTTTAAAACAAAATTAGCCTTCAGAAAGAATATTTCAAAGGAGTCAGCGAACCCATACAGCTTGGGGAAATGCAATGCAAAGTCTGCAATAATATAACCTGTAATTCCATTTTATTGCCTTCAGTGATTTTTTCCATAGATTTCCACACCCCTAATTTTAGAAAACAATTGTCTCACTCATCAGTTTCTTGAATATAAAAGAGTCATTCCTAGGAACATGAAATATGGTTGTCAAAACCTGCCATGTACTAGACGGAGTTATTCTCTCTTAGAAAGTAACTGTAAGAAAGCAATGAGCGTTGGCACAGAATTCCTGGCTCATAGACCTGAAATGTAATAGGAATCGTTGTAACGAATGGGAGTCTTATCATTCTTTGACCTACACAAAATGGGTCAATTTACAACCTTTTCCAAAGTCCACATGCATCTGTTCAATACCCGTACTACAACATCCAAGTCAAGGTAACTGAAGCTGTACTGCACCACGCACATCCCAACTGAGCAAAACTTTCTGTCAACATCAGTCTTGGATTTCTGCAAGTCAAGCTGGAAATCGGTGCATGAAATGTATCCATAACAAGGAAGACAGTGACACTGTTTTCACACAAGCATTGGTTTCTTGAATGCCAAGGAAATGCTCTTGAGACATCAAGAAAAACTACCTTGGCATGACTACTTCTTTAGGAACTTGCCAAGGACTTTATGGAGATGGGGAAGGGGAAGGGACCTGGAAATAGGATCAAAAAGGAGAAAGAAGGACAACTGGATGGCGAAACTGAGTGGTACCAGAGAGGACTGGCTAAAAGAGGTGGAAATTTGCAGTTGATGTGAAGTGAATGAGAGGCGCTTTCTGCTGGGATGGCAGCATAAGATTGATAGCATATTTAAATATTTACCATAATGAGTGGTCACAGGGAGTGTCCGTATGCAAACCCTATATTTCCTTCTGACTGCTTGGCCTTGCAACCCTAACAGTGCTCTTTGAACAACTCTGTGTGTATGTGTATTAAATGTAATTAAACACACACACACTTCAAACCATACGCCAGTTTTCATATGGGGATATTAACATTCCTTACAAATTAATTAAGCCTAGCAACACACCCATAATTAGACTGCTAGGGTTTATTATTTCTGTTTTACTGCTGGGAAACAGACCCAGTGAGATTAAGTGCCTTATCTCAGTAAACGAATCTCTAAATTGTGGTGGGAACACAGTCCAAGGGCCCTGATTCCCAACCAAATGACTGTTTAAACTTTGAAGGCTCTGTGCAGGGGCATAAACCAAATTTCTCTCTGTTTAGTTTTGAATGTGTCCTTTTCCATCTGAAAAATTACTTCCATAATTGGATATTACCAGTAATAGTTGTGAATCTTTTCCTTAAAAAATTAAATCAATCAAAACTTCTCTGAACTTCCTCTCATGCAGATTTGCTTTCAGATGACTTTCAGCAACACACAGTCCATTTACATTTGTCTCTGTGAGATGTGGGAACGGTGCCTTTACTAAGCCACTCTTCTAATTAATTTAAATGTTTTTGCAGATTGACAAATACATTAGATAAATTACAGTTTCTTCCATCTAGCTGTCTGATCAATTTAGACAGGAGCACATACAGATACTGAGGCATCATCTGGTTATTTTTTAACCTTCAGCTACACAGGACTTGATAAAAAGCAATGAGATTTTAAGGAATGTTTCTTCTTTTAGATCACAAATAAACACTAATTAAAGTACTGAAATAGGACCTTGAGGTGACCATCATTTTCACAGGCTGTTTCTAACAACCACAGATTAAAATATGGAGAAAAAACATATTTTTTTTAAAAAAAAGCTATAGGTAATGCAAGTTGCAAGAGTATAGAGGAACTGAAAGACCATTAGTCTAATCCAATGTGGCAGTTCCTATATTTCTAATTAAAAGAAGCCATATAACAACCCACAGTCAAATCCATTAGTAAAAGTAATGACCTACTGACCTCAAATCACATTTCCTTACCCTCTGTTTAATAGCAAGATCACTGAATGACTGTGATTTCAGATCATCTCCATCCAGCTCCTTATAAAACTGCTACCTGTGGGTGAACCCTAACCAGTCCTCATGACAGAGGGTGTCACAGGACATGTCAACTTACCTTCACATAGCATTCAAGAACTTGAAAGAATACCAGACAGTTGTCTTTTTAGGCTTGAAATCCCTCATTATTGATCCATGGAACACTAACACATTTCATGGTTTGTTTGTTCCATAAAAATAGTAACTAGATTGTGTTAAAGTCCCACTTTTTAAAGAAAAAACAAAACACAAAACAAAGTGAGACAAGCCTCGGTGGGCAATTAGGTTCTGCTGATGCTCTTGGAAAAGGTCAAAACTGTCAACTTCTACTTTAGAAAAGTCAAAGGAAGTGATTCCTTTACAACCCCACAACACTGATGTATTTGTCTCAGCTCTTGGCCAGTCCTGGGCACCAAGCAGACTCTTCAAATGGTATAGAAACATCCTCTGCTTTGTGGGAATCTCTTGTGTTATCTTAAAGCTGCAACTTGACTGAGTGCTTCTGCTTTTTTCTCCCCGCCACCTTCTACAATCTTCCCAGCACACAAACTTGTCCTGCCCTTCATGTTGCTTCTTTAGATTCCTCTGCCTTCTGCCAGGCAGGCGATGGCTCGGTGACTCTTTGCCCTGTATCAGTATCTCTTGCACAGAACCCCAATATGATAAAATGTACAATCAATGCCTGTATCAATCATTCCAGAAAGAGAAACCTGAATTTGTACACTAAGCAGCTGCATCAGCAAACTTTTTCTTTTTTTTTTTTTCCATTTGGTATAACTAGCTTTGTTTTCTCCTGCTGCCAAAGCAGTAGGCACTCCATAACCACTCCTTCGCTCTCTTCTTGCCAATAGATTTTCCATTTTGACTTACTGCAAGTACTCTCAAAACAGCCTGGCTGGGGATGCAAAACCAGAGAAACTCAAGAACGACCTCCACCAGCAATACCGGGAAACAGAATCATTTTGACAAAGTACACGTACAGCATCACCTTGTCAAACGCAACAGATAATGAGCTTGGAATCAGCCTCCAAGCTACTTGAACCAGAAAAGATGAAAGGTGGCCAAACACCGGTTAATTATTACAAAGCGTTCAAAATCTGTCAGTCATATAGGAACCTTCTGACAGATGATACCTTTTCCCGCTCCTAAAAATGACAGATAAAAAGAAAGGATCAAGAAAGAAGGACTTTGTTTACTCAGCTGTCCAACCCGTGAGTTGAAAAGGAGTGCCTGGAAGTCCTCCTGATCTATAGAGCCCCTTGGAAAGGCTCCAAAATCATCTGCAGACATCGAGAGCTATCAAGTACTTGAGCTACCTTCTCCCCTAGACTCCTGCTCTATTTCTGGCCCCAGAATAGGGAAGTGGGCTAAATGGCAGACAAAAATACGAGAATAAACAATTACTGAATGTCGAAACTACCAAATTCAGGCAAGAAATAAGTATACATTTTAAATGATCTGAATAAGTAATCATTAGAAAAGTCTACTAATGGGTTTGCTAGATTCTTCATAATGGGCCACTTTCAAATGAACAAAGGATTTATTTCTGGAAGGGATGCTCTACATTGAATAAGAATTTAATGAGGGAAATTCTTTGCTCTGTGTTATGCAAAGGTCAAAACAGATGATCAAAATGATTCTTCCTGGATTCACCATCGGTAAATCTGTGTCTGTCTTTCACTAGGAATTGTATTTATGTGTTTCTGAAGGGTGATGAGAATGAAAGATACTTCACAAAGGGAGAATGAATTAAAATCATGGGAAAATTTACTTGTGCTGCACTGCAGATACCAATGACAGCAAAGTGACTTTTTTTTTTTTTTTTTTTTTTTTTTGTAAGGAAACATATTGTGCAAAGCCTATGATGTGTTTACTATTATACAGTGCCAATTAAAGTAGAAGTAGCCTAAATCTGGAAAAAAAATCATTTCAAACTGTTCATAAATCCTTAACTGTTGAAATAGTGAAGGGTAAAGTGATCTATACGTGATATGCAATGGTATAATAAATAACACAGTTATAAGACACACAGAAACAGAAAAATAGGGCAACCTAATTATAGACTTAATAGATGGCGACCTGTCGGATAATTATAAGATGTACAATATCTGAATGACGTCCACTGAACTTGTGCACAAGATAATACAAACTCCTACCTCTCCTGCGTGCGGGCTCCCACAATACACAAAAAAGTCACTTCTTTTAGAAGTTAAATGTAAATATTTCTTCTTAGCAATACAGTGCTGGTACTATCTTGAAGCTTTTTCCCCACCAGGGTTACTACTGTTCTCAGGGTTGTTTTCGTTTGTGCAATTCTCAGGGCTGCTTTCTGTTACATAGAGAGATTGTACCAGCCCTCAAAAATATCTTTTGTAGTTTTGTGTACCCTTATTGTGGAAAAGCAGGACCCCACAGTACCTTTCTTCTCTGCTTGCTAATAAGCTTAGTTCTGAGCAATATCCTTTGTATTGATTTTTTCCCCCATACTTGAAATAAAAAGCTGTCAGACCTTCAGGTGTACAATGTGCATGCCAGTCTTCTCACCTATTCCACCTCCTTTTATTCTCCTTCCTCACTTGCCTTTTTCTAATTCACTTTATTTAATTGCACCATCTACATTTCTTTTATCCATCCACTCTCCTTTCCCTCTCCCTGCCTTGTCTCCCTCTCTCTAGCGATCCTTTTCCACCGAGCCGGCGGGTGCCTGTGCTGTACGGATGGAGGGGCCAAACCTCTTGGTCACTTTATCAAAAACATGGAGAGAAAAAGGAAAAAAAAAAAAAAAAAAAAGGTAAGAGAAAGAAAATAACTACGTTTTAGAAAATAAATCAAAATACAAAGGTTTTTTTAAAGCTGAATAATGATGCTTACACCAAGAACAAAAGCACTGTGAGTCACAGAACTGAAGATCCACCTTTGGAAGAATTAATGTTGGAAAAGAAAACCTTGAATTCCCCAAACAAACAAACGACCTCACAAACACGATGAATTTTTGATTGTGGATTGAAATATTGCAAGGAAATATAATGCGGAGGGAGGATTTAAATGCTGTCAGGTTTTTAAAGCAACCCTTCATTTCACGATCTAGCACTTTGACACTCCCTGTCTGAAAATTCAGCTTATATTGGCATTTCCTTCTTTCTCTCCGGGTTCAGTTTAGCTGTGAATCACCTGTTCTGCTGCTCCTGGGTACAAGATGCTGTTAACAATTTGACATTTCTCCCGCTGTGCACCAACCACATTCCAGCTCTTGCTCCTACTGATTGCAAATGGGGCGTAGGGATCTCTCAGATAAATATATTTATTATGGTATCACAACGCATGGTTACACTTCTGCCTTGGCGGCTAGCAGTACCTACCTAGCAATAAAAATCTTAGGAATAAGCAACTCGGCATAAAATCTGGGATGGACAATTCATATCTCCTAAAATATAGACTTGTCTCCCAGTGGATTCATATTTATTGTACATGAAATGCCCATGTTGTAACACAGTTAAAGCGCTTATGATCTGAAAGACAAGAGAGATGAACATACACAGCGTGATGGAGAATGATGACACCATAAACGTGTGATCAAATTATAATTGCAAATACAAATGGTAAATGAAATTATATTGACGCCAGCTAGTCTTCATGTCTTCTATCAAAAACCTGGTGTCCTGAACAAGAGACCAGATCCACCAAGTAATTTCAGTATATTGAATTCTTATTTACTTATCTACTTCTACCTGCTTGAGTTTTTAAATAACTTGGTGGACATCTGTTCCAATTCCTGTATTATTCATTACTTAAATAAATTCACATGAAACCTTTGCCTCGGTTTCCCTATTAAACTCAACAGTAGCAACAACTAGCAGCTCATTTCCACTGCACAGCTATGTTCATCCTCCAGTTATCACTAATGACCACCTTGCTTTATAAAAGATCAGGGGTGGTGAAGGTACATGAAATAAATATACCTGTAGGCGTAAAAAAGCTGGCTGAGAGATCCTGGAAAGCAGATAGGAAAAAAAAAAAAAAAACCACGACAGTTTTTTTCTGTCTTAGGGGTGGGGGGAAAGTGAAGACAATAAAGAGAATACTAAAATTATTTTGTTTATTCAAAAACAAAAAAAAAAGAGGAAATATGCATGTGAAATATGGCGTTAATGGCTGTTGGTTTTGCCTTCTTATGTTTGCAAATAATTCAACACTTGGGGGACATTTGGGTGTGATTCCCCCCCTCCAAACCTCTAGTTAAAAGACAGACTAAAAAAACCTTATTCATGGATAAATATCTGGAAATTTTAATAGTTACCAGAATAAGTGTGCTAAATATAGGTAGTAAATTAAACGTTAAACCATAAAATAGAGATATTTTTCACCCTGCTTTTACTTTCCCATTCACACATCCCACATCATACACACTTTTTTTTTTTGGAGGGGGGTTAGACTTCTGAATTCTAATTCCCATCCTAACAAACATGTTTTTTTCCACGTAGAGCTCTGTGCTAAAGAGCAGAAACGTTACACTCAAATCTATCATTCCCCGAGCTGATTCAGCAAGCATCATGCCACTGAAGACAACAACAACAATCGTGACCTAGGAGAGAAGTTTGTCTATAAAAAAGAATTTAACAGTATAGAGGGCATCAGCTGAAGAAAACCAGTCCACTACCCACATCTCTTTGTTCTAACTAAGAGTGTCCATGAGTAACTAAGACTGTCCAGAAACCAGTCCACTACCCACATCTCTTTGTTCTAAGAGTGTCCATGAGTAACTAAGACTGACCATGAGGAACATAATTTCTCTTTCCCAGAGGCAGCCTCCCAAGTGCTGAAGCCAAAGCCATCGCATTGCAGAAACCACACTAACACTGCAGCTTCAGATTTTGACCTTAGTGGGTTTTCTTTAACTTCGGATGGAGAAAATGACTCGTTTCTCCCCTTCTCTCACAAGGATTTTCAGTTTCTTAGAAGTTCTTCTAAGCCATGACCATGCCACCACATATGACGCCATTCTTACAATTTTGAAAGGAATTGAAAAAATTCCCATCGTGTGGAGAAAGCAATAGCTTGTTGTATGCAAGGAAAAGCAACCTCCCGCTAATAAGCAAAACCCCATTATTTATATTCACAGGTAGGAAACGGAGGCTCAGACATGACTTTAGCAAAGTCACGAGAGAGATCAAAAGACAGCGCAAGCAGTGTGTTCACTCATCGCTGCGCCAAGTCCTACGCAACAGTCACTGTCATCTCAGTGTTACAGGGACGTAACAGCTGCTTATTCTACAGCGAGCTGGAAATAACCACCTATAAGAAGAAAATACGACACATTGCATCTTGGATGTTGTAAACCATCCCCTTCCTGATGTTACTTTTGGCCAACAACACCCCAAAAGGCTGCAGGAGACACGGCGGCTGCTGGGCCAGGCACAGTGGGCTTGGCCAATCGATGCTGCCAGCAGGCACGTGCCTGGTGAATGGAAATTAAAAGCTGATACCAACATGAAATCAAAATCCCCATAATTCCTGATTACAGGAGAGGACCCTGCCTTGGCATGCACTCCTCCTAGTCAACACTAGTGGTCCCTTTCCTCTTGACACACCAGAAAGACCTTCAAATTACAATATTTGGAAGAACATATTTACCTATCACATAAGGGACATGGTGGCTTCTTTTCCTCATTTAAACCCATTAAAATACAGATATTATTTACCTGTGGTCTGTTACCTCACAGGTAAAAAGAAATGTGCTCCAGTGCATAAGTTGTATAGCTACGGCTCTTTGTCACATTCCTTGCTATGGTTTTATTTAGTTAAGAAATTTGCATGAAGCTTTAAGAGGACACCTGATACATATGTACAGACACTTCAATGTTATTTTTTATCCAACTCCTGCTGCTGTTTAGTGAAATGATGACATCTATCACAAAAGCAGCTGTGGAGTAGACTGTTACACCTCTACTACTAAGAGGAAAAATGTGAATAAATGACCGTGATTGCAGAAAATTGTAGCAGAGATTTTTTAATTGCTGTTTGGATTGTGGCATGTGCTTCAGGCTACACCAAAACCAAAGGGCAGATCCCTACCCGTTATTCATTGCAGAAAATTGTAGCAGAGATTTTTTAATTGTTGTTTGGATTGTGGCATTTGCTACACCAAAACCAAAGGGTAGATCCCTACCTGTTATTCATTAAGCCAATTTTCTTACGCACAATAAGCTGTTACGGTAATAATGCATATCCTATAAAAGCAATTTAAGAAAACAGTAGAGGTACCCACCATAATCAAGCCCTTTGCTGTAGTACACAAAACTTGCTCTCTACTTCATGGGGCATCCATGATTTTCAGTTTTTCTTCTACAATGCACTTTTATAAGCAAGCCAGAGGATTTATCCTGACTTCACTCTCCCTCCACACTGAGATAAACAGAAAACTAAGAGCATGTGCTGCGGCACATTTTCTTCTTACAAAACAAATTTCTGGCAACTTCAGCAAGAATATAGATTCTCGCAGCATGCAGTTAACCTCTTGGGCAAAACAGTATTTCTAAGTATATCTCTGTGAATTTGGAGGCAAGAAATAGGCAGTATAATTTTGTGTTGGCTTTGAAATAAAAAAAAAAAAAAAAAAAAAAAGTATTTTATTGGGCCGACATACTTTTCGGCATTGACATTCTGAAGTACCCAGTAACGCAGAAAGAAGAAAAGAGACAAGGCTAGAATTAATTTACT
This sequence comes from Egretta garzetta, assembly GCF_000687185.1. Taxonomy (NCBI): domain Eukaryota; kingdom Metazoa; phylum Chordata; class Aves; order Pelecaniformes; family Ardeidae; genus Egretta; species Egretta garzetta. The sequence goes on along the minus strand of NW_009258485.1, from coordinate 352,986 downwards.
CCAGTATCATAGATGGGCTGCAGCCCTTTACATGCAGGATGGAGCTCAATTTCTTTCAATTCACACGTATAATTATGTTCCATTTTTATTGCACAGACTCTGCAGGAAGGGTTTTGTTGGTGGGCACTTCTGTCCTTTTTCTTCACATTTCTCTTGCCTCACAGGAAGACAGAGGTCACTATGAGAGACAGCAAGAAGGGTTTTTCCCCAAAAAAACCCTTATCACATAAAAAATATAATGCAACTTTTGTTTATAGGCCTTAACATGTGGTGGCATGAGATACAGTTACAAGCTATACATTGAACATGTCTTGCAGGATACAAAGAAGTCAAGCTAAAATCTTCAGGCTTCAGGTACTATTTTAGAAATGTGCATTTCTGCCTCAGAGAGCTTTATCTCCTGTTGGCATCCATAGTGTCATAGAACGGTTTGGGTTGGAAGGGACCCCTAGAGGTCACCCAGTCCAACCCCCCTTGCAGTGAGCAGGGACATCTCCAACCAGATCAGGTTGCTCAGAGCCCCGTCCAACCTGGCCTTGAAGGTTTCCAGGGATGGGGCATCTACCACCGCTCTGGGCAACCTGTGCCTGGGTTTCACCACCTTCATTGTAAAGAACTTCCTCCTTATATCTAGTCTGAATCTACCCTCCTTTAGTTTAAAACTATTACTCCTTTTCCTATTTCTAAGCCCCCTTTAAGCCCTGAACGGCCGCACTCAGCTCTGCCCACAGCCTTCTCTTCTCCAGGCTGAACACCCCCAACTCTCCCAGCCTGTCCCCATAGCAGAGGGGCTCCAGCCCTCGGATCATTTTTGTGGCCTTCTCTGGACCTGCTCCAACAGGCCCATGCCTTTCCTGTACTGAGGACTCCAGGTGGGGGATTTACAGCACACCAATTCCCTCCTTGAATGAGATCGGAAAGGCCAGCATATTTCTGTATTTTCCTAGCGTGCTTGCTCGGTGGTGTCATCGTTTCATGGCATTTGGTCTGTTAGCATCGCCTGGTGCAATTGCACCGAGGACAGTGAGACCCCCCAGAAACACAAATCTCACTGCCTGCAGGGGTTACAGATACGATCATGGCTTCGTCTCTTGCTAGCTGACTTTCTCACATGATTTAGTTTTTTGGGTTTTTTTCCAAGAAGGGAAGACACTGCAAAATCCGCCCAGCTGGAGTAGGTCAAGCAGATGCAAAGACATTCATATGCAAAGCTCATCAATTCCTAAATGGCTGCAATATAGGATTGAAGCCTTAGCATTTCTTTGGCACTGCCTGGATGAATCCAGATCTCTGCAGTGCCTCTTCACTGTATTTCATTTTCTGATGGCAATAATAATTTAACCTATGCTAATAGGTGACTGCCAATTGATGTTACGGTTTTCAGGCAGGAAGGAAATTATGGCTGCTCTAAGTTTGTTCCTCAAAGGCAAAATCCTAAATGTAATTATAGCAATACAGTACACTAGTCCATGGGATCTACCCTACTTTTAAAGCCAGGTAATTCCAAAATATCCCCTCCCTTTCTCTATTAACATCAAGTAATTTTAAAAAAAATTAATTTTCAAAAGTTAGCTAAAAGAATCAGGGAACGGGTTAGCCAGTCAATGTTAAAGGCGAGTGAAGAGAGACTTTTTTGTGTGACCAGGTATCAGTAATCAGTAATTTTCACTGACTTCATCAAATCATGCATTTTTATCATTTACTTAGTTCAAACTCAACATCTGACGCATGGTTGCCTTTGATTCAAGACATTCAGAGTGACAAGAAAAAAGTTTACTGTTAAAGATTAATCATGTTCTTCTGTTCCCACTCTCCTTCTGCTCTTACATTTAGGAGGATGCACTCAACTGTGGCTTTATTTTCACATCATGGAAAAAACCTGGTTTAGATTCCATTTATTTGTAATTTATTCTTCCACGTTTCTTAATAGGCACAAGCATACGTTCTGCATGTAATAAACATTAGTTTCATTCATTATTTTTGTACTTGACTAATAAATGGTAACTACTTTCACAAGGTCCTTCTATTTATCCATGATTCTAAAATGTGTAGGTTTTCTTTGTTCTTCTCACCTTTAAGAAGTCCTTATGGTCATCAACTCTCAATTTAGTATCAGTTGGCAAAATTCTTACTCCTGCCTTTCTGCTTTTAGTACGGCAAGCATTGCTACTTACCCTTTCTCCACCGCTTTAAGGCACAGCTCCGATCCTCACCATACTGTAAGAAAATGCACGTGCTGCGCATCCACAGGTTCTAACACCCAGCTATGGCATTTTCCTCTTTACTATACCTGATCATCTCCTGTAGTCTTGACATGAAGCTTCATTCTGTATAAAGCCTATATCAGAGCAATGGACCTCCCATTTCAAAACTGACCATATGTTTATCAAATCACATTCATTAACAACAAAAAAAAGGAAATAAACCCCATCTTTTTCTGTTCAAAAGATCTCATCCATTTCTTATCCTAAGACTAACAAAGCCATATTTTCATGGTAAGTAGCAATACTTCCCACGATTCCCATCAATGTCTACAGACTTCTAGCTTTTATTTTAAATGATATTAAAAAGAGGTTCTGTCATTTATAGTTGCAAAGATAACTGCTGAAACATGAAAGCAAGAATATCAATGCCATAGCTGCCTCCTATGCCTGACAGCTGCAGTGCTTTTGCTGCTGCTCAGAATGAGATGCCGAGCAGCCACAGCGAAATTTAAAAAAAAAATAGAACATAAAAAAAATAAAAACAAACCACAAAAGCCACTTGTCTCACTTTCTCAGACCACCTCCTCCAAGCTCGCTGTTGCTCCCAACAAACTTGCAAGCAAACTACTTTCTTTTCTGTTTGTCTCGTGTGCCAGTTTCTGATGATAAAGAGACAATTAGAAAGAACAGGAATTGAAAAGCATTCCTCTTTCTAAAGGGAAGAATGGTGTTCTGCACAAAGGAGACGAGAGAAAAAGATGGGATCAGAGGGGAGGGATGGGAGGGATGGGATCGCCTAGTTCCACCTTTATGTTCACTCTGCTGTTCCCAAGGCTTTTTATCCTTTTGGGATTTTTCACAACAGAAGCCCACTTCCCCATGCACAGTTTTTCAGCTGCAGGCAGTTAGCAGACCTGAAGGATGCAAAGACATTTGTGCAACCTCTACATACGGCCCTGCAGTCATCTCCTCTACTGGTGAAGGATGCAATGGCTGCGACACCAAATGGTAGATGTCTCTTTGATAACACAACCCGCCCCGCTCACAAAATGGTAACTCAGCTGAATCTAAGACATAAAAGCCAATTCTAAAAACATTTATTTCAACAAACCCAAATGCTCTTTCAGCACAGAGGTAACCAAATACTTGGGCTGTACTGCTGCTGATGGGTTTTACCTGATTAAACGACTATTGGGAGGACAGATAATACAGTGGTGAGCTGAGAGCGTTGACACACCGCAACATGGCAAAAATACCATGCATCAGCAAAATCATGGCAGTCAAGGGGTTAACTGCAATACTAGTATGAAACATAGAAAAATAATCACTTTTTATTGTAATTTCTTTGCAAAAGTGTAGATAAGCAAAGTAAACGAATGTGGTGTTTTCCTTTCAATAAACTAAATACTGGATACCGCATGTCACCAGTAATTAGACCATTGAGCTGTATATTAAATGAATGAAGTAAATATAATAGTATAGAATATAGTACCTCTTTAAAGAATGAAGAAACTTTATTTCTTACTAAAGGAATAGGAAACAGTGGAATTAAAACTGGGTAAACCTCAGTTATAGAATTACATTAGCAATTACAGCAGCCCTAGTTATTGCCCTCTGATTGACTAAATCTTTCTGTGGTAATGGGCATTGCATTCAGAACTGAAGGATGATATTTTATGGACTGCTGGAGGCTTTTAATTCCTTTATAGCACATTAAAATACAGTCAGTCTTTTAGCCATTTTAACCTTGTTTAGCACAAATGGTTGAACTTGAAATTCATCGACTTCTATGGTCCATGGAAGATATCATTAAGAATTGCTGTACTGGAGATTTTTTTTTTTTTTTTTTTTTGTAACTTGTAATGCATTTAATTATTACTGTCCCTCTATCATCTGTAGCCCATTGTTTTTCAGATTTTCCACATCTTTCACCTTACCTGTCCAAAGAGTTACAGGAGCCATAACATAATATTCCGGATACAGACAAAGACCTTTGCTGTTATCACTAGACCCTGCATTAGTCAAAAGGGTCTATACTTTGAGTCTTGGTGATTATACAAATATCCAAGGTTAAGCTGTATAATGACCTGAGGGCAGAACTGTCACATACACAAGACAGACAGTTTTGAGACACTATATGCTCATACTCCATAGACTATATTTGCACACATCTACATATGCATTATTTTAGCTGTTCTTCCTTTAGGATAAGATGACCTCTGAAAGTAATTCTATTTATGTTTCTGTGATCTACAGTACAAATTCAGGAATACAGGTTAACTATCTGATTTTCAGTAACAAGAGGCCCTGTAACCTTCACAGGTTATTAATTTTCATAAGTTTGCCTTGAACAACTCCGGTGTTGTTAGATTTTAATCTGTGATCTGCAAAGGCTGATCTCCTTCTTGCAAAATTCAGCAGCAGAGTGACAAGCAGGACTTGCCTTTGAAATAGAAAAGGAAAAAAAAAAATCCCAATAAAAACTATCCCCATTCATCTAGAAGATACTTTACTTTTACTCCTGTATATGCTACTCCTATATATGCTAAAATGATTTCTTTTGTAAGATTGCTGAAGGATTCAAGGATGGTCTGGTTTTTTTGTTTGGTTGTTTTTTTCCTGTACAAGAAGAGAACTGTATGAATAAAACACTAAACAAACCGTTATCTATTTGTTTTTCTTTGAATCATTAGCTATTGGCCAGTGTTCTGTAAATAAAACTGGACCAGATCTTCCAACAAACTTCTTCCCTCTGGTTGGTATTTCCCAGCTACACATTAAAAACTACACTCTTGTCTCTCATCTCGGTATAATGTACCCCAGGCCCATGACAGCAGCCCCAAATCAAGGGCAGTGCTCCGAGCCTCCCCACCAC
>NW_009258485.1:335193-346955 GCF_000687185.1 Egretta garzetta | reverse complement strand
GTTGTTATGTGGTATTTTTTTTTTTTTTTTTTTTTTGTAACTTGTAATGCATTTAATTATTACTGTCCCTCTATCATCTGTAGCCCATTGTTTTTCAGATTTTCCACATCTTTCACCTTACCTGTCCAAAGAGTTACAGGAGCCATAACATAATATTCCGGATACAGACAAAGACCTTTGCTGTTATCACTAGACCCTGCATTAGTCAAAAGGGTCTATACTTTGAGTCTTGGTGATTATACAAATATCCAAGGTTAAGCTGTATAATGACCTGAGGGCAGAACTGTCACATACACAAGACAGACAGTTTTGAGACACTATATGCTCATACTCCATAGACTATATTTGCACACATCTACATATGCATTATTTTAGCTGTTCTTCCTTTAGGATAAGATGACCTCTGAAAGTAATTCTATTTATGTTTCTGTGATCTACAGTACAAATTCAGGAATACAGGTTAACTATCTGATTTTCAGTAACAAGAGGCCCTGTAACCTTCACAGGTTATTAATTTTCATAAGTTTGCCTTGAACAACTCCGGTGTTGTTAGATTTTAATCTGTGATCTGCAAAGGCTGATCTCCTTCTTGCAAAATTCAGCAGCAGAGTGACAAGCAGGACTTGCCTTTGAAATAGAAAAGGAAAAAAAAAAAAATCCCAATAAAAACTATCCCCATTCATCTAGAAGATACTTTACTTTTACTCCTGTATATGCTACTCCTACATATGCTAAAATGATTTCTTTTGTAAGATTGCTGAAGGATTCAAGGATGGTCTGGTTTTTTTGTTTGGTTGTTTTTTTCCTGTACAAGAAGAGAACTGTATGAATAAAACACTAAACAAACCGTTATCTATTTGTTTTTCTTTGAATCATTAGCTATTGGCCAGTGTTCTGTAAATAAAACTGGACCAGATCTTCCAACAAACTTCTTCCCTCTGGTTGGTATTTCCCAGCTACACATTAAAAACTACACTCTTGTCTCTCATCTCGGTATAATGTACCCCAGGCCCATGACAGCAGCCCCAAATCAAGGGCAGTGCTCCGAGCCTCCCCACCATCACCTGCCAACATCGAAAGGGAACAGTTGGAGCCTCTACGTGGATCTGGAGGGACTGAAATCGCTGTAGGAGAAAGCAACTGAGCTGAAGGAGCAGCCAGATTTAACATATACGTGTTGACGTTCTCAAGGTGACTGATGGCCAGGGAAGCCCATGTTAAAAGGGCTATTGTAGAGGTGCCCACAATTTTTTCAAGCTTCTGTCAATGCTACATAAATCAATATGATCCCAAATACTATCCCTTTGGGAAAAAAACCCAAAAAACCAAACCCAGAAAGATTATATTGGAGGAAAAGAAGGGAATAGTAGAGATAGAAGCCCAAAGCTCTGCATACTTAGTAAGTAAAAGCATTTATATAATTACATATTATATATCCTGAGCAGAAAAATTTAAGGTTTCATTTCATGCAATACGGGTCCATTAATACTATCAAGAAAAAATATAATTTGTCTGTGGCTTGAGTGCAGTTTTCTGTTGAAAGTGCCCATTTCTGTAGAATTAAATAGCCTGTGAGATTGTGTTAACACCACTGATACATCGACTGGGGCCCATCTCACCTGATTTCTTTCCTGATCTCTGAGGAAAATTAGCCGACAAGATATCAAGAAGCCCAGAGCTCCCAGACTGCAGTCACCACTGGAATTCATATTTTTGGGAGTCAAGAAGTAGAAGGTGATGCAGGTAATGAGAGCACCTTTTTTTTTAAAACGTAGTTTTCAAAGTAAATCTAGAAAATACAGAACATTTGGCACCGACCACCAAACTGATGGGAAGTCCTCTATTTTCTGCTGTGGACACAATAAAAGCTGCCATAGCAAGAAGTCTGCTTGGGTAAAGAGTATCTGGATATCCTTCAGCTCCACCGGCAAGCGCAAACGGCTTAGCTTCAGCAGCTAAGAATTTTTTTCTGTCCTTTACTGGGCATGCTCTCACACAACCCTAATTGCTACAAAAGATCAATTTAGCACCTTCCAGCGGAACATTAAGTGGCCCAGCTCACATCAGCTTTAATACCAGAAATACAATAGCAAAACAGAGTTCAGTATTGTAAACTTGTAACCTTGAACGCACATCTCTGTACATAAAGCAAGATCAGCCACATCAAAAAAATATCTGCCTTTTTTTTCCTTTCCTTTTTCCTTTTACCTTTCAAAGTTCTTTGTAACTTGTTTGCTGCTTGATAACCCAATGAAACAAAAGAATCCATTGACTCTTGCGAAAGTAAAAATCACGTGAATATGTTAAAAGCAACAAAGGGAGTAAAGATACGCAAAACCACTTTTCGTTGCACAGCTCTGCATTTTTGTGACCGCTGCCTTTCATAAGGCATATTTTCTACTGAAAAAAAAATAATAAATAAAGCTAACACTAAGCTTTAAACTTCAGGAAAACCAAATCTGAATCTTCTTAAACTTTCCAAATATGACATTAAATCAGCATGAATATATGTCTCATTTTGAAAAGCACACGTATGGAACCATCTTAGAAATAAAGTAATGAAATCATTGGTTTATGCATCCTTACACAAATTTGATTTACTTAGAAAAAACAAAACAAAACAAAACAAAACCAAGAAAGACATAAAACCAAGTAGCCAGTTAATCACAACAGCTCAGGACCACGCACATTATATACACATTTTTAATATCTGCACAAGGAAGTACCGGAAATAAAACTTTTCCACTAACTTTTTCACAAATGTGTTTTATTTTCAGTCTCATCTTACTTTACAAGCTGTGATTTAGCACAGGCTGGGAAAGCATTCTACGGAACCATCACTCCCCACTTGTTCTATGGATATGTTTTTTTCCTAGGCACCTCCTGGTGCCTATGCTGTTCCATGTTTTCACAAAGTCGTAGGAATCTTATTACAAAATGTTTTCCAAAGAAGCTATGCAATTCATCCGGCACATTGAATTATAGCTACCCACCCCAAAAAAGTTAAAAAAAAAAAAAAAAGAAAAGAAAAAAGCAAATGCAAGAGTCTAGCCCTACAGGCTTCTTTCAAAACTGGGAATACAGAGGCAGCAGCTTCCATGTGTAAAGGCTGCAAAATATATATATATATATTTAGGTCTGGTAATTCAGTACAGGCAGAACAGAATGTATTTTCTATACAGGAAGTAAAAAATCAAAACAAAAGTAAAACCTGCTCAGTATGGTTGCGGAATAGCTGAGTATAGACCTAAAATTTCAGCATGGTAACAGAGAGAAACCAAAGCTTTCAAAGTAAAATAAGATCAACTTTAACAGACTACTTTTCTTCTTATACATTCAGTGCCACATTTGATATCCATACAGTTTAACAATAATAGTAATATTAAATCAATAACTAGGTCTGCTAAGACCATCTATTACCATTTTATAAGAAAACAGAGCTCTAATCCTTCATGGCCTCAGTGAAGAGTCGATAAACTATATATTTTATTGCTGTGATTTCTTTAATAAATAATCCATATTGAATAATCATCACAGAATGACAGTAAGTGATCTAGACTACAGACAGAGCATTTCCTTCAGTTTTTAATTTCCAGAGTTTCATTGGTTTGTGTCATAATTGCTCTGTTACCTCTATTTATCTTTCCTCCTCATATCTGGTAATAAAAATGTGATTACCAAGATATCTGTATTTAGATTATGAGATATATATCTAAAATGTCTGCTTATTCATTACTTTACCTAAATGAATTATTACGTCATAAAGAGACTAATCTATGACAAACTATTCCCAAGGGTTTTTAAATGTTCCTGCACAATACTCATTATAAATGGAAAATTAATGAGGAAACTTGTTTAAAAATTGTCTCCAGTTTCCCAGGGGCTTAAGATTAACATTTTAAAAGTGCAAGCAAGCTCATTTTGATATGTTATGGTCCTTAGCAATAAATAAGTTATAACGTTTCTCAAAATTACTATTAAATTAATCTTCCGGTATTTCTGTCATTTTGAATTAGTACAGCATCTCAACAGACTGCCTAATAGAGTAAACACTTACTCAAACTATATCACCCTTACAAAATAATCCTTTCAAACTCTGCTATTCAAGTTATTGGGCCTAGGAATGGTTAGCCATATTGCTCATGGGTATGAGTATGTGTATGGATAGCACGGAAACTCTAAATTTAGACAGGCCCAATATGAACTCTGACAATACACATATACAAACAGGGGAAAGAAAAAAAAAAGAACAAATGAATAAATATACAAAAGACTAAATGCCTGGTCCAGTTTTCCTGGTAAGTAAAAAGTCAAACTGGAGAAGCCGTGGTTTTCCTTTTATGATCCTAGGTGTTCAAGCTGTACAGATCATCCAGAGATGCTGCAAAGATCAGTAGAATAAACCAAGAAATTGTTTTGATTCTAAGACAGGAAGACTAATGAGCACAATGGTCTTCTGGTTAAATTACTGGATGGGCAGTTGGAAAGTCTGATTTTACTATATTCCTACTTCAGGCAAAATAATTCAACATGAACTCAGAAGACAATCAGAACTTAAATCCCATTACAAGAAATAGTTAACTTCAGACTTGCTAGGAACAACCAGACTTTTTTCCCATTTTTTTTTTGCTCCTGGTGCACTTTTCAATGTCCCAGTGCCATCAGGGATTTCCTATGTGCTGGATTCTCCCAGTTCTACAAAAAGTCCAGTTTCAGCTCCCTCTGTTTTATTTCCAAAGGGATAATAGGCAGAAGAGCATCACTTGTACTGCAAATCATTTATAGCCCAACAGTAATTTTAAGTACATTTACTTTCTCATTCTACCTGAAATGTATAACAAGGAAGAAAGCCAGGCTACGTGGCCACTAGCTAGTCCCTCTTCCTGTTGCACTCACTCTCACATGGAAATTTCCCAATTTCTTTACATTTCACACCTAAATTTTTTTTGTTGCTGATGAAATGTGTTAATGGGAGGTGAATCACATGATACCTCACATCCTCTGGTCAAAATGTGAGATAAAGATTTTCCTTAATGTCAGTGAGATTACTTGTGGAAATAGAAATACTGTATTTTTTGCTTCAGTCATCCAAACACTAACCTATTGACTTGGTGCGAATCAATGATGACAAATGCAAAGTCTCATGTTTACTCCAGAAGAAATTATATAGCACATGGGGCTTCTCAATTCAGTATTACATAGGAATATCAGAAAATAGAAAGTTGGAAATGTAATTTCTCCTCTTTTCTCAATACTCACAGGAGTTTTTAAAGCAAAGCATGACAGACCTTGCACTGAACGTTTCCTTTCTCTTGATTCAACTCTTAATCCAAAATGAACTATTAGTTTTTGTACATTATAACCCAATGAAGGTATTATAATCAAGCTCATCATATGTGCGTGTGGGAGGGGGAATGAGGAGCGTGTTTGGTTCTGAGTATATTTAAAGGAGAGCTGAGAAGTTTTCTAGTGAAAGGCTCTGTTGATAAATGGTGGTTAGGAGAAGAAAATTGATTATTCAATGAACAAAGTGGTGTGTAATTTATTTTACTTCATTAGATGCTGAATTCTTCAAACACTGCTAGGAATTAGAATGCTTTGAAACTAATTATTGTAAGTACGTTTAATCATAGCTTTGAAGTTACTTTCAACATAGCATGCTCTTTTAGATTAAATTATATCTTTCTGCCATTCCACTGCAACCACCCAGTTCAAGGGCAGAAGAGGAGCAACAAAAAAAACCTGTTAAATGTTATAAGTAAACATAACAACAGTTTTGCCCTGTTTTTTTCAGAAATACTTCCATAACCTCCTATTGCTACAAGTGGACCAGTTCCTGCAGAAACTTGAGTACAACTTTGAATACATAAACATCATCATAAAATGAAATAATTATGGTATTACATAGAGGACAAATAATTGCAAGCAGAGAAGTAAAATAGCAGGGAGCACAAAGATGAACAAAAATGCACTTGCAAAGCGCATAGATTTGCTGGAGCAAAGATTAAAGGGGTTTAATGTACTCTCCCCCTCACCCCCGCTTCCTTGTACCTATGGTACAAGGCTGGTAATTCAAGCACTCAGTTGCATGATATTTCTCTTTATCATGAAAAATGATTGCTGAAAGGAGCAATTTTGGTTTGAGGCTGCTTCCTGCTTGAAAGAAAATTTTGATTCAGTGATTTAAGCAAGGCAGAGCCCCATGAATCTCCTCCCTAATCATGAGCCTGACTTTGACATTCTCCGCAGATCGAACCGCCTGTTTGTGTGGACACAAGCAACTTGAAATTTTATCAGTCTGATGAAGGAATGCAAATGTAGTTTCGAGTAGCTTTGCTGATCTCACCGATTTCCAATCACCTTTCCTATTTTTAAATGTGCATGTTGTACTTCAGTGATTTAACTGGATTTTAATTGGTTCTGGATAAAGCTCTACAAGAAGAGAAAGAGTGGTTTTATATTCTTCTCTCTATTTTTTCTCTATTTTCTCTGGTTATGAAAAGAACCAATACAATAGTGCAGGTATATGCATTACAGTAGAAAAGTCCCACAATCTCACAGACAACTGCTGAAGGACAGAATAGTACTTTTCCTTTTACTCTTCCTTAGGTTTATTAACTGCCTGCATAGCTTGTAACAATAAATGGTAAGACTAAATATATTTCATAGTCTAATGTTATAATATACATTTTCTAGTATTTCCAGCTCTACAACATAGGTACTTCATTGCACTTGGCTGAAGGGTTGGAAAGGTTTACTGGATAAGATTTCTTTTGTTTCTCTTTGCAGAGAAACCCATACAGTCTTGAATAACCAAAAAAGTCCCATAGAGATAGAAAGACATAGGTAAATAGGTCTTGGCTAAATCGCCTTAGTTTCATACTAGGAAATAGGAAAAAAGCTGTTTATGTGGATCAACAGAACTAAAACATTTCCAAAAGCAAGAAAATGGAAAACAGCAAAGTGTGACCTGGAGATGGGGACTTGTGAGGGCAGTTAAAAATGACCAAAGAAAAAATAGGTTAAAGAGGTAAAATAAGAAGTGATGACTTAGTTGATCAAATACAGGGTCTGTCTTAATAGGGATGTAGCGGTATACAAATAAAGAGATATAAAAGGGAAACAAAGGAACATGTACTGAATATTATCATCAGCATACAGAAAAGAGAAAATGAGAAAACATCTCTTCCTCCTTCAGCTCAACAGCACAATATTCAACAAACAATTGCAGCCTACTCCTGAAATGTCACCCAACTAAAAAAAAAAAAAAAAAAAATCCTTGATGGCACAAAGCAGTGGTTCTGCTTGTTCTTTTTACTGTTCTTTCTTTCCTAATGGCATGTTCCATCAGTCCTGAATTTGTCAGAAACGGTGATTAGAGGAGGAAAAAAAAAAAGTCTCTTTTGTTATCCTCTACCTAAAACTTAAAATCAGCAGTGACAGTGAGTGAAACACAAGCCTACCAAAGTGAGCATTTTTCATTTTGTAAGACTGATATTTATAAATTTATAAGGCTTTCCTAATCATGCTTCCCAGAACTATCACAAAAGCAGCACATCACAGAAACTGCAAATATTCGGAAGCATCTAGTTCTATTTTGCCACGTTCCCAGGGCTTCAGTGCATACAGACTGTCTCAAGAGTTGGTGGAAAATTTAAAAAAAAAAAAAAGAATTTTACCTTTTTAACCTCCCTGCACCAACAGAGAAAGAGTCATGAAATGTTATTAGGTATCATTTGTTTCACACACACTTCATGATGTTCATTAACTTCAAGCATTCAAGCATTGGTCAACTCTACTAGTTTTACAAGGAATTTTCTTTAGAAAATTCATAGAATAATAGAATCATTTGGGTTGGAAAGGACCTTAAAGATCACCTAGTTCCAACCCCCATCCATGGATAAGGATGCTTGCCACTAGACCAGGTTGCTCAAAGCCCCATCCAACCTGGCCTTGAACACTTCCAGGGAAGAGGCATCCACAACTTCTCTGGGCAACCTGTTCCATGTCTCACCACCTTCATGGTAAAATTTTCTTCCTTATATCTCGTCTGATCCCACATCCCTACTCATCCAGGTTTTCCCTGGTGACTGTGTTATTCTCTCCCATCATGTTCAGCCTACCTTTGAGCATCCAGATCACTAGGAACTGAACTCTTAATCTGTTTTGCACAGGATACTGATAAACCATTAGGAGCTTTCCACTGAACAAGGAAATTCCCATTATACAATTTAAATTAACTACTGGATAATTTCTACCTAAACTGAAAGACCCCATAACATTTGAGCACCCTGAAGCTGAAGAAGAGGCAATTCCAGACAACATCCCGAACACACAATATCTCCTTTGACTGAGGAAGGAAAAAAATTAGTCAAGGTTCTTCCATAGACATTTGCAGTTATATAAGACTCAGAAAAGGGATTTTCATTCATTTTTATATGAAATTTAGCCTGTATTGTAATAAATTAGTCTAAATTTTGTATTGGAATCACATTTTTAGCCTGAAAATCAGTAAATCCTGTAATAATTTAACGGCATTTTCAAATAATTTCAATCATAAAGAGCTCTCCCTATATAATTTTATTTGGAAAAAAGAACATGCCTTAGTGTTTTAACTAACTTTTAACACATACACTTGGTGCAAGCATTCATTCTGAATATATGTACATTATTTTTGGAATAAGATGTGAATATTGAGAAGAATAGAAGTATGTAAACTGAAAGAATGTATTTTAACCATTAGAATTCTAAAAGTGTTTCCATCTATCTTATAGCAAGACACAGCAATGAAAACTTTCCAAATGGGAGGAAAAAAACAAGAGAAAGTATTTATAAAATTTTTCAACATTTTGAATTCCCTGAAAGTTTAATAGCCATTAGTTTACGAGATGCTATGAACTGATACATTTATTCCCCAGTCCTTACTAACTGACAGAATAAAATGCAACAGGAAACAACTCTGCCACAAATAGCAAAACCAAATTGCTAAATAAAAAGTAATTTGAAGTCTGTTTGTTGTGGGTCACATAATTAGGAATGTGATTTTAATAAGATTCTAATTATTAAGCCTCTGATACTGCTAAGTTCTAAAATGGTAATATAGTGCTTCTATCGCTTCCATGCTCTGTTTTGAAAGTAGCAATATTTATGTAAAATATGCCACACTATACATATCTGCATTATATGGGTTTCTGATTTATCCTATTTATGTTTTAGTTAACTACATCTTCCTTACATTTTACAAAGCCAATTTCTCAACTGTATCAGTTTTAGATAGCTAATTGTAGCAATTGTATATTTCTAAATCACAGCCAGGTTTAACACAAACCACAAATTTAGAAAATTTATGGTTATACATAGACATTTTTCTTTAAAGCCTCTATAAATGTATTCTCTTCCCTTTGCTTTGGTCCCCTTGTATCATTACACTGTAAAGCAGGATGAGCTTTCTGGACAGACTTACTGGAGCCTTGCTGTCAAAGAGCTTGCAAACTTCTAATTTACAAATTTCTAGACTAGATAATAAAATTGCCTATAGCACTGTAATTACATTCCATATTGCAAATGTGTAAACTCAATGACGATGAACTACAAGGGTCTGAAAACAACTCCACAGACAAAGAGGAGGAGAAGAGAAGTAAGCTGCGGTCATCTGGGGTTGTCATCTACAGCCAAACAGCTGACAACATATAAACAATGTCATAAGGGTTTTAACAGTTGGGGAAATTTTCAATGTACATCTATCAACATGTGCAAAAATAAAGAAAACCCCTTTGATTCTTTTAAAGGCCTATGCAGCACTCCCTATAATTATGCACAGCAATAATAATAATAATAATAATAATAATCATCATCATCATCATCATCTAACCCGTTTTCACTTCTTTCACACATTCAAACTTTTCTAAATTATTCTGGATTTTCTTTTTAATTAAGTTCTATTTGTGAGGCATTCTTCAATATTTTGCAGATTCCAAGTTTTCATATTTCATACACCAATCAGTACTGTTATATCTAGAGGTTTAATTTCCCACCATAATTATAATGAACCGCTAGTCTGCTAAACCAGTCTTGCAGAGAATTGCCAAGAGCCAAATAAAAGAAGCAAAAGAGATTTCTAGTTAAAAAAGAAATTATAGAGGAAAAAGGAAGAGTTTAATACATTTAAATTCTTATTGTAGGAGGAATTAACTTTAAATTAGAAAAAAAAATATCTGTTGTGTAGATCGATATTCCAATAGCCCAATATTAAGATGGCATCACGTAGAGCTGCCTAGGAAAAACTCACCTTGTAGGAAGTTTGAGAATTCAGTCTTCTACTCACATTGGAAAGAGAACCATCTTTAAAATATAAACAGGTATGGGTTTTAGTCCCACACTAACTTCAGGACTGTAACCTTCATACAAAGACTTGGCAATCTGACAGTCAGTACAACTCATCCAGGATACCCAGGAGACCCACTGATGGTCACTACTGAATTCCTCTGATTAAATTCAAAATACAAAATCAGATTTTCACTCTGCACTTTCTTGTGCTTTCCAAGGATCACAATCTAAATACTCTTTGGTAATTAAAGAACACAAAAAAAAAAACATTTTAAGAGACATATTATCCTACAGTAACTGCTCCAGGCAGTTTACAATCTGGTTTAATTTATAACAATGATGTTCTGACTGTCACTGTAATGACAAGAGTAAGGATGGAAAGAACAACCAACAAAAATGAATAAACATGGCAGTGTTAAAGGAAGACTTAACAATAACGATATTGTCTGTGATGAAATATTAATGCTATAAATGTAACTATTATCTTTACAAAATACAGTACCAAGAAACTTGCAAATATATAGCAGAAAAGTACCATTAAGAACAGTGGCATAAGGTAACAAATCTGTAATGGCTATGTGAAATAACCACATTTTTAAAGCTCCCTCTCTGATGTGGCAGTTTTTAGAGGAAGTCAACAAAACCAAAAGAATACAGTCTTACCTGACAATAATTAAACCCTCTGAAATATACTATTAAAGTCTTATTAACAAAAATAGCCAAGAAAAAGATTGACTTAGTAACAGATTGTACTACTGTATAGGAAAAAAAAAAAACCAACCCCAAACCTATTCATCCTGCTCCCAATTTATCATCTGAAGGATGGCAAAATGACCATGCCCAGGTGCCTACAACAAGCTGTTTGCAGGATATTTTGGGGTTTGATCAAAAAGCAAAAGATATTTTTGAGAAACCAGAAGAAACACAAATATTTAGAATTTGCATTTACAACAGGGCTTTACAAAATCTTTTCTTACTTCAAGTAGTACAAAAGAAGGGATTGTGGGTATGAAGCAGTGTTCAAGCCTACAAAAGAGTCCAACCTCGATCCACAGTGCGTTCACGGAAACTGCGTTCACAGCAATCTAAAGAACCAAGATCCTCAATGGGACCAAGCTAATGTAGAACGACACTACTGCAAATTGGATGAACCATGCAAAAGCCATCACTTAATTAAGCCTTAAGTATCCTACGTATGTTGCCAGTTCCTCATACTGATGGTTCTCTCTACTTGACACCAAAAAAAACACTAAACCTTGTAAAACATAAATACTATTCACTCATAGAATCATAGAATGCTTTGGGTTGGAAGGGACCTTTAAAGGTCACCCAGTCCAAACCCCCTGCAAAGAGCAGGGGCATCTTCAACCAGATCAGGTTGCTCACAGCCCCGTCCAACCTGGCCTGGAATGTTCCCAGGGATGGGGCCTCCACTA